>NC_143047.1:43947500-43957500 GCF_057628025.1 Oncorhynchus mykiss
AAGGGAGAGAGAGAGAGGGAGAGAGAGAGCGAAAGAGAGAGAGAAAGAGAGTGGGAAAGAAAGAGATAGGAGGGAGAGAGAGAGAGAAGGGAGAGAGAGAGCGAAAGAGAGAGAGAAAGAGAGTGGGAAGGAAAGAGATAGGAGGGAGGGAGAGAGAGAAGGGGGAGGGAGAGAGAGTACAATGTTTTTAACTTGTGTGAGTGTGATGTTTACTGTTAATTTTTGTTGTTTATTTCACTTTTATTTATTATCTATTTCACTTGCTTTGGTAATGTAAACATATGTTTCCTGTGCCAAAAAGCCCCTTAAATTGAATAGAAATTGAGAGAGAAGGGAGAGAGAAAGAAAGAAAGAGAGAGAGAGAAATAAAAAGAGAGAAAGAGAGAGAGAGAGAAAGAAAGAGAGAGAGAAATAAAAAGAGAGAAAGAGAGAGAGAGAGAAAGAAAGAGAGAGAAATAAAAAGAGAGAAAGAGAGAGAGAGAGAAAGAAAGAGAGAGAGAAATAAAAAGAGAGAAAGAGAGAGAGAAAGAGAGAGAGACAGAGAGAGAGAGAGAGAGAGAGGTAGGGCACTGTCCTTGGGCACTGTGCTTGGCATAGGAAGCATAGTCAAATAGGACACTTGATCACTATGTGTGGCCACCCTGAATGGGAGCTTTCACTGTGTAGGCCTACATGTGGAGACTTTGGATTGGTTTCCCATTTAGTTCTACTTCTATTTTCCACACATGAATGTAGATATTTCAACTTGATTTCAAGTGTTTGTCTGGAAATGTCCTCAAGTATCAGCAGGTTCCAAGGTATTCCTTTTTATTAGTCAACTCATTTCTTAATCTCTCTGGCTCTCTCTCTGTCTATGCAAATGCCTTCTCCTCTCTATCCATCTCTCTGTCTCCTCTCTATCCATCTCTCTCTGCTCTTCTCTCTCTGTATCCTCTCTCTGTATCCTCTCTCTCTGTCTCCTCTCTATCTCCTCTCTCTGTATCCCATCTCTCTATCTCCTCTCTATCTCCTCTCTATCTCCTCTCTCTGTATTCTCTCTCTCTATCTTGTCCCTCTGTATCCCCCCTCTCTATCACCTCTCTCTCTGCATCCTCTCTATCTCCTCTCTCTGTATACTCTCTCTCAGTCTCCTCTCTATCTCCTCTCTCTGTATTCTCTCTCTCTATCCCCTCTCTCTCTCCTCTCTCTGTATCCCCTCTCTCTATCCTCTCTATCTCCTCTCTCTCTCTATCCTCTCTATCTCCTCTCTCTCTGTCTCCTCTCTATCTCCTCTCTCTGTATTATCTCTCTCTATCTCCTCTCTCTGTATCCCCTCTCTCTATCCTCTCTATCTTGTCTCTCTGTATCCCCTCTCTCTATCCTCTCTATCTCCTCTCTCTCTGTATCCCCTCTCTCTATCCTCTCTATCTCCTCTCTCTCTGTCTCCTCTCTCTGTATCCTATCTATCTCCTCTCTATCTCCTCTCTCTGTATCCTCTCTCTCTGTCTCCTCTCTATCTCCTCTCTCTGTATCCTCTCTCTCTATCTACTCTCTATCTCCTCTCTCTGTATCCCCTCTCTCTATCCTCTCTATCTCCTCTCTCTGTATCCTCTCTCTATCTCCTCTCTCTCTCTCCTCTCTCTTCTCTATCTCATCTCTCTCTCCTCTCTCTTCTCTATCTCCTCTCTCTCCTCTCTCTCTCCTCTCTCTCCTCTCTCTATCTCCTCTCTCTATCTCCTCTCTCTCTGTCTCCTCTCTCTCCTCTCTCTATCTCCTCTCTCTCCTTTCTCTCCTCTCTTCTCTCTCTCTTCTCTCTCTCCTCTCTCTCCTCTATCTCTGGCAGACAGATTTATTATCTCTGCTAGACACATTGTCCGGAGGAATACCGTTCTTCCAACCTGTCACACACACACACACACACACACACACACACACACACACACACACACACACACACACACACACACACACACACACACACACACACACACACACACACACACACACACACACACACACACATGCTCCCTCTCTCCCCCACTCTCTCTCTTTATATTAAATCTGGCCAAATTACAACCATTCTTTAGACCACAGACAGGTGTATTAGCCTCCCGTTGTCCCTGTCTAATGTCTGTCCTGTTGTCTCTGTCTAATGTCTGTCCTGTTGTCCCTGGTGTAATGGTCTGTCTGTCTGTCTGTCTGTCTGTCTGCCTGTCTGCCTGTCTGTGTCTGTCCCGTTGTCCCTGGTGTAATGGTCTGTCTGTCTGTCTGTCTGCCTGCCTGTCTGTCTCTCTGTATGGTGATGAGGTATATGGTGTAATGGTGGCTCCATTGGTGAACAGTAACAGGTATATGAAGCTGGAGAACATGGCCCCATTGGTGAACAGTAACAGGTGTTTGAAGCAGGAGAACATGGCCCCATTGGTGAACAGTAACAGGTGTATGAAGCAGGAGAACATGGCCCCATTGGTGAACAGGCGTATGAAGCTGGAGAACATGGCCCCATTGGTGAACAGTAACAGGTGTATGAAGCTGGAGAACATGGCCCCATTGGTGAACAGTAACAGGTGTATGTATGATGGAACAGAGGCCAGATGGTTATAATAATGTATGATGGTAATGTAGTGTAGGTCCTGTGAGTTAGGGAGGTGGAACAGAGGCCAGATTGTTATGATAATGTATGATGGTAATGTAGTGTAGGTCCTGTGAGTTCGGGAGGTGGAACTGAGGCCAGATTGTTATGATAATGTATGATGGTAATGTAGAGTAGGTCCTGTGAGTTCGGGAGGTGGAACTGAGGCCAGATTGTTATGATAATGTATGATGGTAATGTAGAGTAGGTCCTGTGAGTTCGGGAGGTGGAACTGAGGCCAGATTGTTATGATAATGTATGATGGTAATGTAGTGTAGGTCCTGTGAGTTCGGGAGGTGGAACTGAGGCCAGATTGTTATGATAATGTATTATGGTAATGTACTGTAGGTCCTGTGAGTTAGGGAGGTGGAACAGAGGCCAGATGGTTATGATAATGTATGATGGTAATGTAGTGTAGGTCCTGGGAGTTAGGGAGGTGGAACTGAGGCCAGATTGTTATGATAATGTATGATGGTAATGTAGTGTATGTCCTGTGAGTTAGGGAGGTGGAACTGAGGCCAGAAGGTTATGATAATGTATGATGGTAATGTAGTGTAGGTCCTGTGAGTTAGGGAGGTAGAACAGAGGCCAGATTGTTATGATAATGTATGATGGTAATGTAGAGTAGGTCCTGTGAGTTCGGGAGGTGGAACTGAGGCCAGATTGTTATGATAATGTATGATGGTAATGTACTGTAGGTCCTGTGAGTTAGGGAGGTGGAACAGAGGCCAGATGGTTATGATAATGTATGATGGTAATGTAGTGTAGGTCCTGTGAGTTAGGGAGGTGGAACAGAGGCCAGATGGTTATGATAATGGATTGTGGTAATGGTTCATTCTATGTGATGTAATGAAAACTACATGCCAGACTATTAACAACATGCTGTCTCTCTCCTCTCTCTCACCCTCTCTTTCTCTCCCCACCCCTCTCTCGCTCTCCCTCCCTCTGTCTCCCTCTCTGTCTCTCTCTCTCTCCCTCTGTCTCTCTCTTTCTCTGTCTCTCTCCTTTTATCTCTCTCCCTCTCTCCCTCCCTCTCTGTCTCTCTCTCCCTCTGTCTCTCTTTCTCTCCCCACCCCTCTCTCTCTCTCCCTCTCTGTCTCTCTCTTTCTCTCTCCCTCTCTCTCTCTCTCTCTCCAGATGTCAGGAGGAGTGTCCGGGGGGGTCGTACGGTCCTCAGTGTTCACATAAGTGTGACTGTCAGAACAGAGCGAGGTGTTACCATGTCAACGGGGCCTGTCTGTGTGACGAGGGGTTCAAAGGTCCGAGCTGTCAGGACAGGTTCTGTCCCTCTGGACAGTATGGACTCATCTGTGATAAATACTGTCCCTGTAACGCCTCAAACACACTCAGGTACCGTTTGTATGGACTCATCTGTGATAAATACGGTCTATTCTGAATTAGGCTGTTTTGAGATAAAGTAGCATTTCTTCAAACAATGAAGGAGGATGAGGAGGAAGAGGAGGATGAGGAGGAAGAGGAGGAGGAGGAGGATGAGGAGGAGGAAAAGGAGGAGGATGAGGAGGAGGAAGAGGAGGAGGAGGAAGAGGAGGAGGATGAGGAGAAAGAGAAGGAAGATGAGGAGGAGGAAGATGAGGAGGAGGATGAAAGTGGGTAGATAAAAAGCTTGTCTGCTGATCAATGATTATTATTTTATATTTAGTTTTATCTTCAACTAAGAAAGTCAGTTAAGCCCAACTCTCTAACCACTAGGCTACCTGCTGGTTACTAGTCCAACACTCTAACCACTAGGCTACCTGCTGGTTACTGGCCCAACACTCTAACCACTAGGCTACCTGCTGGTTACTAGTCCAATGCTCTAACCACTAGGCTACCTGCTGGTTACTAGTCCAACACTCTAACCACTAGGTTACCTGCTGGTTACTAGTCCAACACTCTAACCACTAGGCTACCTGCTGGTTACTAGTCCAACACTCTAACCACTAGGCTACCTGCTGGTTACTGGCCCAACACTCTAACCACTAGGCTACCTGCTGGTTACTAGTCCAATGCTCTAACCACTAGGCTACCTGCTGGTTACTAGTCCAACACTCTAACCACTAGGTTACCTGCTGGTTACTAGTCCAACACTCTAACCACTAGGCTACCTGCTGGTTACTAGTCCAACACTCTAACCACTAGGCTACCTGCTGGTTACTGGCCCAACACTCTAACCACTAGGCTACCTGCTGGTTACTAGTCCAACACTCTAACCACTAGGCTACCTGCTGGTTACTGGCCCAACACTCTAACCACTAGGCTACCTGCTGGTTACTAGTCCAACACTCTAACCACTAGGCTACCTGCTGGTTACTAGTCCAACACTCTAACCACTAGACTACCTGCTGGTTACTAGCCCAACTCTCTAACCACTAGGCTACCTGCTGGTTACTAGTCCAACACTCTAACCACTAGGCTACCTGCTGGTTACTGGCCCAACACTCTAACCACTAGGCTACCTGCTGGTTACTAGTCCAACACTCTAACCACTAGGCTACCTGCTGGTTACTAGTCCAACACTCTAACCACTAGGCTATCTGCTGGTTACTGGTCCAACACTCTAACCACTAGGCTACCTGCTGGTTACTAGTCCAACACTCTAACCACTAGACTACCTGCTGGTTACTAGTCCAACACTCTAACCAGTAGGCTACCTGCTGGTTACTAGTCCAACTCTCTAACCACTAGGCTACCTGCTGGTTACTAGTCCAACACTCTAACCACTAGGCTACCTGCTGGTTTCTAGTCCAACACTCTAACCACTAGGCTACCTGCTGGTTACTGGTCCAACACTCTAACCACTAGGCTACCTGCTGGTTACTAGTCCAACACTCTAACCACTAGGCTACCTGCTGGTTACTAGTCCAACTCTCTAACCACTAGGCTACCTGCTGGTTACTAGTCCAACTCTCTAACCACTAGGCTACCTGCTGGTTACTAGTCCAACTCTCTAACCACTAGGCTACCTGCTGGTTACTAGTCCAACTCTCTAACCACTAGGCTACCTGCTGGTTACTAGTCCAACTCTCTAACCACTAGGCTACCTGCTGGTTACTAGTCCAACACTCTAACCAGTAGGCTACCTGCTGGTTACTAGTCCAACACTCTAAACACTAGGCTACCTGCTGGTTACTAGTCCAACACTATAACCACTAGGCTACCTGCTGGTTACTAGTCCAACACTCTAACCACTAGACTACCTGCTGGTTACTAGTCCAACACTCTAACCACTAGGCTACCTGCTGGTTACTAGTCCAACACTCTAACCACTAGACTACCTGCTGGTTACTAGTCCAACTCTCTAACCACTAGACTACCTGCTGGTTACTAGTCCAACACTCTAACCACTAGGCTACCTGCTGGTTACTAGTCCAACACTCTAACCACTAGACTACCTGCTGGTTACTAGTCCAACACTCTAACCACTAGGCTACCTGCTGGTTACTAGTCCAACACTCTAACCACTAGACTACCTGCTGGTTACTAGTCCAACACTCTAACCACTAGGCTACCTGCTGGTTACTAGTCCAACACTCTAACCACTAGACTACCTGCTGGTTACTAGTCCAACACTCTAACCATTAGGCTACCTGCTGGTTACTAGTCCAACACTCTAACCACTAGTCTACCTGCTGGTTACTAGTCCAACACTCTAACCATTAGGCTACCTGCTGGTTACTAGTCCAACACTCTAACCACTAGTCTACCTGCTGGTTACTAGTCCAACACTCTAACCACTAGGCTACCTGCTGGTTACTAGTCCAACACTCTAACCACTAGGCTACCTGCTGGTTACTAGTCCAACACTCTAACCACTAGGCTACCTGCTGGTTACTAGTCCAACACTCTAACCACTAGACTACCTGCTGGTTACTAGTCCAACACTCTAACCACTAGGCTACCTGCTGGTTACTAGTCCAACACTCTAACCATTAGACTACCTGCTGGTTACTAGTCCAACACTCTAACCACTAGGCTACCTGCTGGTTACTAGTCCAACACTCTAACCACTAGGCTACCTGCTGGTTACTGACCCAACGCTCTAACCACTAGTCTACCTGCTGGTTACTAGTCCAACACTCTAACCACTAGGCTACCTGCTGGTTACTAGTCCAACACTCTAACCACTAGGCTACCTGCTGGTTACTAGTCCAACACTCTAACCACTAGGCTACCTGCTGGTTACTAGTCCAACACTCTAACCACTAGACTACCTGCTGGTTACTAGTCCAACACTCTAACCACTAGACTACCTGCTGGTTACTAGTCCAACACTCTAACCACTAGACTACCTGCTGGTTACTAGTCCAACACTCTAACCACTAGGCTACCTGCTGGTTACTAGTCCAACACTCTAACCACTAGACTACCTGCTGGTTACTAGTCCAACACTCTAACCACTAGGCTACCTGCTGGTTACTAGTCCAACACTCTAACCACTAGACTACCTGCTGGTTACTAGTCCAACACTCTAACCACTAGACTACCTGCTGGTTACTAGTCCAACTCTCTAACCACTAGACTACCTGCTGGTTACTAGTCCAACACTCTAACCACTAGACTACCTGCTGGTTACTAGTCCAACACTCTAACCACTAGACTACCTGCTGGTTACTGGTCCAACACTCTAACCACTAGACTACCTGCTGGTTACTAGTCCAACACTCTAACCACTAGACTACCTGCTGGTTACTAGTCCAACACTCTAACCACTAGACTACCTGCTGGTTACTAGTCCAACACTCTAACCACTAGACTACCTGCTGGTTACTAGTCCAACACTCTAACCACTAGACTACCTGCTGGTTACTAGTCCAACACTCTAACCACTAGGCTACCTGCTGGTTACTAGTCCAACACTCTAACCACTAGACTACCTGCTGGTTACTAGTCCAACACTCTAACCACTAGACTACCTGCTGGTTACTAGTCCAACACTCTAACCACTAGACTACCTGCTGGTTACTGGTCCAACACTCTAACCACTAGACTACCTGCTGGTTACTAGTCCAACACTCCAACCACTAGACTACCTGCTGGTTACTAGTCCAACACTCTAACCACTAGACTACCTGCTGGTTACTAGTCCAACACTCTAACCACTAGGCTACCTGCTGGTTACTGGTCCAACGCTCTAACCACTAGACTACCTGCTGGTTACTAGTCCAACACTCTAACCACTAGACTACATGCTGGTTACTAGTCCAACACTCTAACCACTAGGCTACCTGCTGGTTACTAGTCCAACACTCTAACCACTAGGCTACCTGCTGGTTACTAGTCCAACACTCTAACCTCTAGGCTACCTGCTGGTTACTGGTCCAACGCTCTAACCACTAGACTACCTGCTGGTTACTAGTCCAACACTCTAACCACTAGACTACCTGCTGGTTACTAGTCCAACACTCTAACCACTAGACTACCTGCCGCCCCAATTATACATTGAGATCAATGTTTGTTTTTATCCAGTGTTTCATTACGTACAGAGTCTCTATGTGTTTAGCAGGGCGGTTGGCACTGTTAAAAACAACCTATTTACAAAATAGTTTCCTTGAAAGAACAGTGGTCTGATGGCCCCAACACCAGTAAAACATCTGCTCTCCAATAGATCATTTTCATGGCTGTGTTCTCATTAACATACCTGGGATTTGAGTTGAACGTTGTTGTGACTAAGTGGAATGACCCACGTGGTGTTGGGGTGCTCTGCTACACATTCAGCAGCCAGCCAGTACAGTCTCTATTCTACTGTACACTACTGTGCATTGTTCTACTGTTCTTCGGCTGTACAGGTAGAACCATTTTTTGGATTCAGGTAGAAAGGGTTCTACATGGAACCAATAAGGGTTCTTCAAAGGGTTCTCCTATGGGGACGGCGGAAGAACCCTTGTCGGTTCTAGATAGCAACTTTTTTTCTAAGAGTGTATCAGCAGACAGAGACTATCTATCATAAGCCTCCTCTGTTCTCCTCTGTTCTCCTCTGCTCTCCTCTCCTCTCCTCTGCTCTCTTCTCCTCTCTCCTCTTTTCTGTTCTCCTCACTCCTCTCTTCTCATCTCTTCTTCTCTGTTCTCTTCTCATCTCTCCTCCTCTCTCCTCTTCTGTTCTCCTCACTCCTCTCTTCTCCTCTCTTCTCCTCTGCTCTCTTCTCCTCTGCTCTCTTCTCCTCTCTCTTTTCTGTTCTCCTCCCTCCTCCTCACTCCTCTCCTCTCTTTTCCTCTCTTCTCTTCTCCTCTCTCCTCCTCACTCCTCTCCTCTCTTTTCCTCTCTTCTCTTCTCCTATCTTCTCCTCTGCTCTCTCCTCTTCTCTCCTCTTCTCTGTTCTCCTCTCTTCTCTGTTCTCCTCTCTTCTGCTCTCTCGTCTCCTCCCTTCTCCTCTCTCTTCTGTTCTCCTCTCTTCTCCTCTCTTCTCCTCTGTCCTCTTCTCTGTTTTCCTCTCTTCTCCTCTCTCCTCTCCTCTCTTCTCTCTCCTCTCTTCTCCTCTCTCCTCTCCTCTCTTCTCCTCTCTCCTCTCTTCTCCTCTCTTCTCTTCTCCTCTCTTCTCTCTTCTCCTCTGCTCTCTCCTCTTCTCTCTTCTCCTCTCTTCTCCTCTCTCCTCTCTTCTCTGTTCTCCTCTCTTCTCCATTCCCAGCTGCCATCCGTTGTCGGGGGAGTGTGCGTGCGCGGCGGGGTGGGCGGGTCTGTTCTGCAACGAGACCTGTCCGTCAGGTTACTATGGCGAGGGATGTAAGGAGGCATGTGCGTGTGCCAACGGAGCCGACTGTGAGGGCTTCACCGGAGCCTGCGTCTGTGCCCCCGGGTACACGGTGAGTAGATGGAGCAGACACACATCACACACTGTACTCCTGTACTTAGGTCATGTTTTAATTCAACTTCTTAGGGAGCTTTAGTCCAGTAGTTGAATGTGAAATGCGTCATTACTAATTGCTTAATGGATTTGAACCGTTTTTGTGCGGGTCGTCAGAGCAGAACTTCAGGTTAAACCCTGCCAAGTAGCGGGGAAATAGACAGGTAGTCTTGGACTGGAGAGATACCAGACACAGTTTACTATATTATATTATTACTACTGTACTATACTACTATACTATATACACTATTATTACTGCTGTACTATACTGCTATACTATATACACTATTATTATCACTGTACTATACTAATATACTATATACACTATTATTATCACTGTACTATACTACGATACTATAAACTATTATTATCACTGTACTATACTACGATACTATAAACTATTATTATTACTGTACTATACTACGATACTATACACACTATTATTATCACTGTACTATACTACTATACTATATACACTATTATTATCACTGTACTATACTACGATACTATAAACTATTATTATTACTGTACTATACTACGATACTATACA
>NC_143047.1:43962500-43967500 GCF_057628025.1 Oncorhynchus mykiss
ACAATTTCGGCAGATAATTTTAGAAAGAAAGGGTCCAGATTGTCTAGCCCGGCTGATTTGTAGGGGTCCAGATTTTGCAGCTCTTTCAGAACATCAGCTGAATGGATTTGGGAGAAGGAGAAATGGGGAAGGCTTGGGCGAGTTGCTGTTGGGGGTGCAGTGCTGTTGACAGGGGTAGGAGTAGCCAGGTGGAAAGCATGGCCAGCAGTAGAAAAATGCTTATTGACATTTTCAATTATGGTGGATTTATCAGTGGTGACAGTGTTTCCTATCTTCAGTGCAGTGGGCAGCTGGGAGGAGGTGTTCTTATTCTCCATGGACTTAACAGTGTCCCAGAACTTTTTTGAGTTAGTGTTGCAAGAAGCAAATTTCTGCTTGAAAAAGCTAGCCTTGGCTTTTCTAACTGCCTGTGTATAATGGTTTCTAGCTTCCCTGAACAGCTGCATATCACGGGGGCTGTTCGATGCTAATGCAGAACGCCATAGGACGTTTTTGTGTTGATTAAGGGCAGTCAGGTCTGGGGAGAACCAAGGGCTATATCTGTTCCTGGTTCTAAATTTCTTGAATGGGGCATGTTTATTTAAGATGGTTAGGAAGGCATTTTTAAAAAATATCCAGGCATCCTCTACTGACGGGATGAGGTCAATATCCTTCCAGGATACCCCGGCCAGGTCGACCAGAAAGGCCTGCTCGCTGAAGTGTTTCAGGGAGCGTTTTACAGTGATGAGAGGAGGTCGTTTGACCGCTGACCCATTACGGATGCAGGCAATGAGGCAGTGATCGCTGAGATCTTGGTTGAAGACAGCAGAGGTGTATTTAGAGGGGAAGTTGGTTAGGATGATATCTATGAGGGTGCCCGTGTTTAAGGCTTTGGGGAGGTACCTGGTAGGTTCATTGATAATTTGTGTGAGATTGAGGGCATCAAGTTTAGATTGTAGGATGGCTGGGGTGTTAAGCATGTTCCAGTTTAGGTCGCCTAGCAGCACGAGCTCTGAAGATAGATGGGGGGCAATCAGTTCACATATGGTGTCCAGAGCACAGCTGGGGGCAGAGGGTGGTCTATAGCAGGCGGCAACGGTGAGAGACTTGTTTTTAGAAAGGTGGATTTTTAAAAGTAGAAGTTCAAATTGTTTGGGTACAGACCTGGATAGTAGGACAGAACTCTGCAGGCTATCTTTGCAGTAGATTGCAACACCGCCCCCTTTGGCAGTTCTATCTTGTCTGAAAATGTTGTAGTTTGGAATTAAAATGTCTGAATTTTTGGTGGTCTTCCTAAGCCAGGATTCAGACACAGCTAGAACATCCGGGTTGGCAGAGTGTGCTAAAGCAGTGAATAGAACAAACTTAGGGAGGAGGCTTCTAATGTTAACATGCATGAAACCAAGGCTATTACGGTTACAGAAGTCGTCAAAAGAGAGCGCCTGGGGAATAGGAGTGGAGCTAGGCACTGCAGGGCCTGGATTCACCTCTACATCGCCAGAGGAACATAGGAGGAGTAGAATAAGGGTGCGACTAAAAGCAATAAGAATTGGTCGTCTAGAACGTCTGGAACAGAGAGTAAAAGGAGGTTTCTGGGGGCGATAAAATAGCATCAAGGTATAATGTACAGACAAAGGTAAGGTAGGATGTGAATACAGTGGAGGTAAACCTAGGTATTGAGTGATGAAGAGAGAGATATTGTCTCTAGAAACATCATTGAAACCAGGAGATGTCATTGCATGTGTGGGTGGTGGAACTAATAGGTTGGATAAGGTATAGTGAGCAGGACTAGAGGCTCTACAGTGAAATAAGCCAATAAACACTAACCAGAACAGCAATGGACAAGACTTTATACTCTTCCCTTGTAGGAGTCACCTCCCCAGCAATCCATTTTATACTCTTCCCTTGTAGGAGTCACCTCCCCAGCAATCCATTTTATACTCTTCCCTTGTAGGAGTCACCTCCCCAGCTATCCATTTTATACTCTTCCCTTGTAGCAGTCACCTCCCCAGCTATCCATTTTATACTCTTCCCTTGTAGGAGTCACCTCCCCAGCAATCCATTTTATACTCTTCCCTTGTAGGAGTCACCTCCCCAGCTATCCATTTTATACTCTTCCCTTGTAGGAGTCACCTCCCCAGCAATCCATTTTATACTCTTCCCTTGTAGGAGTCACCTCCCCAGCTATCCATTTTATACTCTTCCCTTGTAGGAGTCACCTCCCCAGCAATCCATTTTATACTCTTCCCTTGTAGGAGTCACCTCCCCAGCTATCCATTTTATACTCTTCCCTTGTAGGAGTCACCTCCCCAGCAATCCATTTTATACTCTTCCCTTGTAGGAGTCACCTCCCCAGCCATCCATTTTATACTCTTCCCTTGTAGGAGTCACCTCCCCAGCTATCCATTTTATACTCTTCCCTTGTAGGAGTCACCTCCCCAGCTATCCATTTTATACTCTTCCCTTGTAGGAGTCACCTCCCCAGCTATCCATTTTATACTCTTCCCTTGTAGCAGTCACCTCCCCAGCTATCCATTTTATACTCTTCCCTTGTAGGCGTCACCTCCCCAGCTATCCATTTTATGACCCCAGTGAGTTTCCCCTCCTTTCCCCTGTAGAATGTCCATGGTCCTCTCTCTGTAGAATGTCCATGGTCCTCTCTCTGTAGAATGTCCATGGTCCTCTCTCTCTGTAGAATGTCCATGGCCCTCTCTCTGTAGAATGTCCATGGTCCTCTCTCTGTAGAATGTCCATGGTCCTCTCTCTCTGTAGAATGTCCATGGTCCTCTCTCTGTAGAATGTCCATGGTCCTCTCTCTGTAGAATGTCCATGGTCCTCTCTCTGTAGAATGTCCATGGTCCTCTCTCTGTAGAATGTCCATGGTCCTCTCTCTGTAGAATGTCCATGGTCCTCTCTCTGTAGAATGTCCATGGCCCTCTCTCTGTAGAATGTCCATGGTCCTCTCTTTGTAGAATGTCCATGGTCCTCTCTTTGTAGAATGTCCATGGTCCTCTCTCTGTAGAATGTCCATAGTCCTCTCTCTGTAGAATGTCCATGGTCCTCTCTCTGTAGAATGTCCATGGTCCTCTCTCTGTAGAATGTCCATGGTCCTCTCTCTGTAGAATGTCCATGGTCCTCTCTTTGTAGAATGTCCATGGTCCTCTCTCTGTAGAATGTCCATGGTCCTCTCTCTGTAGAATGTCCATGGTCCTCTCTTTGTAGAATGTCCATGGTCCTCTCTCTGTAGAATGTCCATGGTCCTCTCTCTGTAGAATGTCCATGGTCCTCTCTCTGTAGAATGTCCATGGTCCTCTCTCTGTAGAATGTCCATGGTCCTCTCTCTCTGTAGAATGTCCATGGTCCTCTCTCTGTAGAATGTCCATGGTCCTCTCTCTCTGTAGATTGTCCATGGTCCTCTCTCTGTAGAATGTTCATGGTCCTCTCTCTGTAGAATGTCCATGATCCTCTCTCTGTAGAATGTCCATGGCCCTCTCTCTGTAGAATGTCCATGGTCCTCTCTCTGTAGAATGTCCATGGTCCTCTCTCTCTGTAGAATGTCCATGGTCCTCTCTCTGTAGAATGTCCATGGTCCTCTCTCTGTAGAATGTCCATGATCCTCTCTCTGTAGAATGTCCATGGTCCTCTCTCTGTAAAATGTCCATGGTCCTCTCTCTGTAGAATGTCCATGGTCCTCTCTCTTTGTAGAATGTCCATGGTCCTCTCTCTGTAGAATGTCCATGGTCCTCTCTCTGTAGAATGTCCATGGTCCTCTCTCTGTAGAATGTCCATGGTCCTCTCTCTCTGTAGAATGTCCATGGCCCTCTCTCTGTAGAATGTCCATGGTCCTCTCTCTGTAGAATGTCCATGGTCCTCTCTCTCTGTAGAATGTCCATGGTCCTCTCTCTGTAGAATGTCCATGGTCCTCTCTCTGTAGAATGTCCATGGTCCTCTCTCTGTAGAATGTCCATGGTCCTCTCTCTGTAGAATGTCCATGGTCCTCTCTCTGTAGAATGTCCATGGTCCTCTCTCTGTAGAATGTCCATGGTCCTCTCTCTGTAGAATGTCCATGGCCCTCTCTCTGTAGAATGTCCATGGTCCTCTCTTTGTAGAATGTCCATGGTCCTCTCTTTGTAGAATGTCCATGGTCCTCTCTCTGTAGAATGTCCATGGTCCTCTCTCTGTAGAATGTCCATGGTCCTCTCTCTGTAGAATGTCCATGGTCCTCTCTCTGTAGAATGTCCATGGTCCTCTCTCTGTAGAATGTCCATGGTCCTCTCTTTGTAGAATGTCCATGGTCCTCTCTCTGTAGAATGTCCATGGTCCTCTCTCTGTAGAATGTCCATGGTCCTCTCTTTGTAGAATGTCCATGGTCCTCTCTCTGTAGAATGTCCATGGTCCTCTCTCTGTAGAATGTCCATGGTCCTCTCTCTGTAGAATGTCCATGGTCCTCTCTCTGTAGAATGTCCATGGTCCTCTCTCTCTGTAGAATGTCCATGGTCCTCTCTCTGTAGAATGTCCATGGTCCTCTCTCTCTGTAGATTGTCCATGGTCCTCTCTCTGTAGAATGTTCATGGTCCTCTCTCTGTAGAATGTCCATGATCCTCTCTCTGTAGAATGTCCATGGCCCTCTCTCTGTAGAATGGCCATGGTCCTCTCTCTGTAGAATGTCCATGGTCCTCTCTCTCTGTAGAATGTCCATGGTCCTCTCTCTGTAGAATGTCCATGGTCCTCTCTCTGTAGAATGTCCATGATCCTCTCTGTAGAATGTCCATGGTCCTCTCTCTGTAGAATGTCCATGGTCCTCTCTTTGTAGAATGTCCATGGTCCTCTCTTTGTAGAATGTCCATGGTCCTCTCTCTGTAGAATGTCCATGGTCCTCTCTCTGTAGAATGTCCATGGTCCTCTCTCTGTAGAATGTCCATGGTCCTCTCTCTGTAGAATGTCCATGGTCCTCTCTTTGTAGAATGTCCATGGTCCTCTCTCTGTAGAATGTCCATGGTCCTCTCTCTGTAGAATGTCCA
>NC_143047.1:44172500-44227500 GCF_057628025.1 Oncorhynchus mykiss
TGACCTGGGGTAGTTATGACCTGGGGTAGATATGACCTGGGGTAGATATGACCTGGGGTAGTTATGACCTGGGGTAGATATGACCTGGGGTAGATATGACCTGGGGTAGATATCACCTGGGGTAGTTATGACCTGGTAGGTAGATGTAGATCAGTTACACTTCCTCAGTTAGAGGAAATCAAGACAACTTTAGTGACGGAGAGGAGACCCAACTATAGCAGACTGGTTAATTAGACACATCTCTGACTGAGAGGAGACCCAACTATAGCAGACTGGTTAATTAGACACATCTCTGACTGAGAGGAGACCCAACTATAGCAGACTGGTTAATTAGACACATCTCTGACTGAGAGGAGACCCAACTATAGCAGACTGGTTAATTAGACACATCTCTGACTGAGAGGAGACCCAACTATAGCAGACTGGTTAATTAGACACATCTCTGACTGAGAGGAGACCCAACTATAGCAGACTGGTTAATTAGACACATCTCTGACTGAGAGGAGACCCAACTGGTAGTGAACTGTTTATAAACCGTGCGGTTACTATGGAAACCGCAGCTGTCCGTCACCACTACTTAGCTAATTGAAATAGGCCCTTGCTCCAACCTCTTAGTTTTAGAGAGTTTTTAGCTAGCAGAATGATACATATTAGGATCAGCAGAACGTGTTTCAACGTCTTGTTTTTAGCCTGAAATGATCTCTGCTGTGTTGCAGTGAAGACTAAGCCTCTGAGCGTCACAGTGTGGACCTAACTTTGTTTTCTAACAAAGAGTAAGACATGAGGAATAGCCCTTGTTTTTGGGGTCAAACGCCACCCATGGATTCCCACCCCAACAACGAGTACAAAGTATCAGTTCTCTATGTTTGACAAGTAGCATGGAGCTGCTGCTTGGAGTATTGTTTCTTCATATTATGTCATGTATTCTTAGTCAATTTGATTTTCCCCCCCATGTTCTGATACATTAGTCATTGAAGTAATTTATGTCCCCTCCTACATCCTGATATTACCAGGTTCTGATCACTAGATGGTGCTGTCCCTGCTATTAGGGGATATTATTTTTAAAGAATGTAGGATGGGACAAAAACCTAACAACTTCAATGAAAAAAACAGGTCTAGGGTTTTATGAATAAACAACTGATATTGTGGAAGGAGTGGAAGGAGCAGTTGATGCAGGGTCAGAGGTCACGGTTAGAGGTCACGGTTAGTGTCGTAGCTAAATGACAGATTCCTCTCCTCCTCCCAGTGTTCTGTATGAGTGGAAGGAGCAGTTGATGCAGGGTCAGGGGTCACGGTTAGAGGTCACGGTTAGTGTCGTAGCTAAATGACAGATTCTTCTCCTCCTCCCAGTGTTCTGTATGAGTGGAAGGAGCGGTTGAAGCAGGGTCAGAGGTCAGGGTTAGAGGTCACGGTTAGGGTCGTATCTAAATGACAGATTCCTCTCCTCCTCCCAGTGTTCTGTATGAGTGGAAGGAGCGGTTGAAGCAGGGTCAGAGGTCAGGGTTAGAGGTCATGGTTAGGGTCGTAGCTAAATGACAGATTCCTCTCCTCCTCCCAGTGTTCTGTATGAGTGGAAGGAGCGGTTGAAGCAGGGTCAGAGGTCACGGTTAGAGGTCACGGTTAGGGTCGTAGCTAAATGACAGATTCCTCTCCTCCTCCCAGTGTTCTGTATGAGTGGAATGAGCGGTTGAAGCAGGGTCAGAGGTCAGGGTTTGAGGTCACGGTTAGGGTCGTAGCTAAATGACAGATTCCTCTCCTCCTCCCAGTGTTCTGTATGAGTGGAAGGAGCGGTTGAAGCAGGGTTGCCACATCATCCAGACCACGCCCTCCGGACGTCCTGCCAACATAAGCTCCACCTCCTCCCAGAGGATCTACGTGACGTATCGCCGCGCCACGGAGAGCCAGACCTACGCCGCCCTGGCCGTCACAGACATCTGTGTCATCATCCCCGGCAAGGGAGAGACGCCACCACACACCTTCTGCAAGGTGGACAAGAACCTCAACAGCAGTATGGTGAGATGAGGGAGGGAGGGAGGGAGGGAGGGAGGGAGAGATAACATGGATGCTATGTATTAACACAGAGAGGGGTAGAGATAACATGGATGCTATGTATTAACACAGAGAGAGGTAGAGATAACATGGATGCTATGTATTAACACAGAGAGAGGTAGAGATAACATGGATGATATGTATTAACACAGAGAGAGGTAGAGATAACATGGATGATATGTATTAACACAGAGGTAGAGATAACATGGATGCTGTGTGTTAACAGAGAGAGAGAGAGATAACATGGATGCTATGTGTTAACACAGAGGTAGAGATAACATGGATGCTGTGTATTAACAGAAACATTAGTCCAGCAGGTTTTTATCACATCTTATTATATGCATCAGCTGCTCCCAGAGACCTTGGTTAGCTTAATCAGGCGTGTTAGAGCAGGGCTGGAGCACAATCCTGCAGGGGGGGAGCTATCCAGGAGGAGGGTTAGCCAAACAATAATGACTGTAACAGAGACACCAAACCCCCTCCTTCCTTCATGACAGAGACACCAACACCCACACCAAACCCCATAACGTTCTTCTACCAAACCTCCTACTGTAAAACGCTCTTCTACCAAACCTCCTACTGTAAAACGCTCTTCTACCAAACCCCCTACTGTAAATTGCTCTTCTACCAAACTCCCTACTGTAAAACACTCTTCTACCAAACCCCCTACTGTAAAACGCTCTTCTTCCAAACCCCCTACTGTAAAACGCTCTTCTACCAAACCTCCTACTGTAAAACGCTATTCTACCAAACCCCCTACTGTAAAACACTCTTCTACCAAACCCCCTACTTTAAAACCCTCTTCTACCAAACCTCCTACTGTAAAACGCTCTTCTATCAAACCCACTATTGTAAAACGCTCTTCTACCAAACCTCCTACTGTAAAACGCTCTTCTACCAAACCTCCTACTGTAAAACACTCCTCTACCAAACCCCCTACTGTAAAACGCTCTTCTACCAAACCCCCTACTGTAAAACGCTCTTCTACCAAACCCCCTACTGTAAAACGCTCTTCTACCAAACCCCCTACTGTAAAACACTCTCCCCTGACCCCTCCACTGTCAACTCCCCTGACCTCTCAACTGTCCCCTCCCCTGACCCCTACACTGTCCCCTCCCCTGACCTCTCCACTGTCCCCTCCCCTGACCTCTACACTGTCCCCTCCCCTGACCTCTCCAACGTCCCCTCCCCTGACCTCTACACTGTCCCCTCCCCTGACCTCTCCAACGTCCCCTCCCCTGACCTCTCCACTGTCCCCTCCCCTGACCCCTCCACTGTCCCCTCCCCTGACCCCTCCACTGTCCCCTCCCCTGACCTCTCCATTGTCCCCTCCCCTGACCTCTCCACTGTCCCCTCCACTGACCTCTCCAACGTCCCCTCCCCTGACCCCTCCACTGTCCCCTCCCCTGTCATAATTCAGGGTCCACTGTCGACGGCTATTGTCAACACCTTACTCAACTGATTCCCGGCGCTGTGTGTTTGGAAAGAAAGAGTGTGATGTGATTCCAATCCGAACAACACGTGTCGTCTCTGTTTTCAGTGGGGTTCCTCTGTCTATCTGTGTTACAAGAAGTCTGTGGCCAAACCCAACACCATAGCCTACAAGGCAGGTGAGTGAACGTCCCCGGAAGAGGAGAAACGACATTTATCTGTAGAAACCCCTGACCCTTAGATATGTATCTCCTGCACACCACCACACAGGAGGTGGAATATCTCCGCAGTCACGATGATATTATTGCCCGTCTTTAAAACAGACATTTGTCATGGTATATCATATACACACACAACAACCAAGAACCAAGAACTGCAACTACCTGTTTAAGGGCCATTAGCATTACGTGGGCTGCTGTATACGTGATGTGCTGTTGTCTCTTGGTAGGGTCAGACACAGTTGGAACAGTACTATCCTCATAGAGCCCAGTCAGTGTCCGAGGCCCTGTCGTATGGTCGCTTCACACTGATTTAAACAACATGTGTTTATTTAAGCTTTATTTAATAAGAGGGACTGATAAGCAGGCCTCTCTGGCCAGTTCTTTTCATCTGAAACACAACGCGCCCCATTGATGGACAGGCTGACATTCCATTGGACTGATTCATTGTCCCAATTGGCACCCTATTCCCTATAGGCCTCGGTCAAAAGTAGTGCACTACATAGGGAATAGGGGGCCATTTGGGACGCAACCCCTGATGTTCCTCTGGAGACTCCCTCCAATCCTCTTGCTCTCCTGTACAGGAAAATACATGATACTGGAGGCTCCCTCCAATCCTCCTGCTCTCCTGTACAGGAAAATACATGATACTGGAGACTCCCTCCAATCCTCCTGCTCTCCTGTACAGGAAAATACATGATACTGGAGACTCCCTCCAATCCTCCTGCTCTCCTGTACAGGAAAATACATGATACTGGAGACTCCCTCCAATCCTCCTGCTCTCCTGTACAGGAAAATACATGATACTGGAGACTCCCTCCAATCCTCCTGCTCTCCTGTACAGGAAAATACATGATACTGGAGACTCCCTCCAATCCTCCTGCTCTCCTGTACAGGAAAATACATGATACTGGAGGCTCCCTCCAATCCTCCTGCTCTCCTGTACAGGAAAATACATGATACTGGAGACTCCCTCCAATCCTCCTGCTCTCCTGTACAGGAAAATACATGATACTGGAGACTCCCTCCAATCCTCCTGCTCTCCTGTACAGGAAAATACATGATACTGGAGACTCCCTCCAATCCTCCTGCTCTCCTGTACAGGAAAATACATGATACTGGAGACTCCCTCCAATCCTCCTGCTCTCCTGTACAGGAAAATACATGATACTGGAGACTCCCTCCAATCCTCCTGCTCTCCTGTACAGGAAAATACATGATACTGGAGACTCCCTCCAATCCTCCTGCTCTCCTGTACAGGAAAATACATGATACTGGAGACTCCCTCCAATCCTCCTCCTCTCCTGTACAGGAAAATACATGATACTGGAGACTCCCTCCAATCCCCTTGCTCTCCTGTACAGGAAAATACATGATACTGGAGACTCCCTCCAATCCTCCTGCTCTCCTGTACAGGAAAATACATGATACTGGAGACTCCCTCCAATCCTCCTCCTCTCCTGTACAGGAAAATACATGATACTGGAGACTCCCTCCAATCCTCCTGCTCTCCTGTACAGGAAAATACATGATACTGGAGACTCCCTCCAATCCTCCTGCTCTCCTGTACAGGAAAATACATGATACTGGAGACTCCCTCCAATCCTCCTCCTCTCCTGTACAGGAAAATACATGATACTGGAGGCTCCCTCCAATCCTCCTGCTCTCCTGTACAGGAAAATACATGATACTGGAGACTCCCTCCAATCCTCCTCCTCTCCTGTACAGGAAAATACATGATACTGGAGGCTCCCTCCAATCCTCCTGCTCTCCTGTACAGGAAAATACATGATACTGGAGACTCCCTCCAATCCCCTGTACAGAAAAGACATGATACTGGAGACTCCCTCCAATCCTCCTGCTCTCCTGTACAGGAAAATACATGATACTGGAGACTCCCTCCAATCCTCCTGCTCTCCTGTACAGGAAAATACATGATACTGGAGACTCCCTCCAATCCCCTGTACAGGAAAATACATGAGACTTCTATAGCCAGCATTCACAGACAAATGTCTCCAGCTGCTCATTTTGACTGATAAAAGGTTTTGGTACTTTTTGGGGTGGGTACATTGTGGTACTTGTCATTTTTATGCTAATTATCTGGTTATGAGTCATTCATGTTTATAACAGGGTTTGGATTCTCCCTGGTTGGCTGGTGAGTCATTCATGTTTATAACAGGGTTTGGATTGTCTCTGGTTGGCTGGTGAGTCATTCATGTTTATAACAGGGTTTGGAGTAAATGTGGACACTTTTTTTCTCCACACTGTTCATTGTGACGATAAACAGTTGTGGCTTTTTTCCCCCACAGTTACTTGGTTGTTCAATGCAAATGCTCTAGTGATGAGTCATGGATGTTTACAGCAGGGTAGGAGGGATTCTCCCTGGTTGGCTGGTATATCAGAGATTGTCCCTGGTTGGTTGATGTATCAGAGATTCTCCCTGGTTGGCTGGTGTATCAGAGATTTTCCCTGGTTGGCTGATGTATCAGAGATTTTCCCTGGTTGGCTGATGTATCAGAGATTCTCCCTGGTTGGCTGATGTATCAGAGATTCTCCCTGGTTGGCTGGTATATCAGAGATTCTCCCTGGTTGGCTGGTGTATCAGAGATTCTCCCTGGTTGGCTGGTGTATCAGAGATTCTCCCTGGTTGGCTGGTGTATCACAGATTCTCCCTGGTTGGCTGATGTATCAGAGATTCTCCCTGGTTGGCTGATGTATCAGAGATTCTCCCTGGTTGGCTGGTATATCAGAGATTCTCCCTGGTTGGCTGGTGTATCAGAGATTCTCCCTGGTTGGCTGATATATCAGAGATTCACCCTGGTTGGCTGATGTATCAGAGATTCTCCCTGGTTGGCTGATGTATCAGAGATTCTCCCTGGTTGGCTGGTATATCAGAGATTCTCCCTGGTTGGCTGGTGTATCAGAGATTCTCCCTGGTTGGCTGGTGTATCAGAGATTCTCCCTGGTTGGCTGGTGTATCACAGATTCTCCCTGGTTGGCTGATGTATCAGAGATTCTCCCTGGTTGGCTGATGTATCAGAGATTCTCCCTGGTTGGCTGGTATATCAGAGATTCACCCTGGTTGGCTGATGTATCAGAGATTCTTCCTGGTTGGCTGATATATCAGAGATTCTCCCTGGTTGGCTGATATATCACAGATTCTCCATGGTTAGCTGATGTATCAGAGATTCTCCCTGGTTGGCTGATGTATCAGAGATTCTCCCTGGTTGGCTGATGTATCAGAGAATGTCCCCGGTTGGCTGATGTATCAGAGATTCTCCCTGGTTGGCTGATGTATCAGAGATTCTCCCTGGTTGGCTGATGTATCAGAGATTCTCCCTGGTTGGCTGATGTATCAGAGATTATCCCTGGTTGGCTGGTATATCAGAGATTCTCCCTGGTTGGCTGGTGTATCAGAGATTCTCCCTGGTTGGCTGATGTATCAGAGATTCTCCCTGGTTGGCTGATGTATCAGAGATTCTCCCTGGTTGGCTGATGAGCCGGTAAGAGAGAGAGATATATATCCCAGAGGATATGGGCCAGGCAGGGTTGTTAAGACGTGTTAAGACGTGTGGTGGCGTGTTGTGAGACAGACAGTGTTCTGGGTTAAACACTGTTAATGATGCCAATACACGCTCCTAGAGCCTTAAAGGGATAGTTTCACCCAAGTAAGAAAATGACTCTCTTTTTTTGGGACAGCATGATGCTCACCAGTCCAAAACACTGCCTAGAGTTTGGCCTACATAATAGTGTAATTACTGAGCTAGGCCTAAGTGTAGCTAATTGTCGTCTATGTACAATGACTAGGCCTAATTAACAACGACTTCATTATCTGTCAGTGACTGCTTAGTGCTACAGGAACTGCCTAGTGTTGCATGTAATGATGATTATGATCATGTCATGATACATTAAAGGAGAGAGAGTTCTCTATCAACCCACAGCTGTTTAGTGGTTCATTATGACAGAAACATTCTACATTAACCCATATCTGTTTAGTGGTTCATTAGGATGTAAACATTCTACATTAACCCATATCTGTTTAGTGGTTCATTATGATAGACACATTCTACATTAACCCATAGCTGTTTAGTGGTTCATTATGACAGAAACATTCTACATTAACCCATATCTGTTTAGTGGTTCATTATGACAGAAACATTCTACATTAACCCATATCTGTTTAGTGGTTCATTAGGATGTAAACATTCTACATTAACCCATATCTGTTTAGTGGTTCATTATGATAGACACATTCTACATTAACCCATATCTGTTTAGTGGTTCATTATGATAGACACATTCTACATTAACCCATAGCTGTTTAGTGGTTCATTATGACAGAAACATTCTACATTAACCCATATCTGTTTAGTGGTTCATTATGATAGACACATTCTACATTAACCCATATCTGTTTAGTGGTTCATTATGATAGACACATTCTACATTAACCCATATCTGTTTAGTGGTTCATTATGATAGACACATTCTACATTAACCCATAGCTGTTTAGTGGTTCATTATGACAGAAACATTCTACATTAACCCCCATTTTATTGAGGTGTGATCTCCCTCCCTCCCTCCCTCCCTCCCTCCCTCCCTCCCTCCCTCCCTCCCTCCCTCCCTCCCTCCCTCCCTCCCTCCCTCCCTCCCTCCCTCCCTCCCTCCCTCCCTCTCCTTCCCCCACTTCCTCCCTCTCCCCTTTCCCCTCCCTCCCTCCCTCCCTCCCTCCCTCCCTCCCTCCCTCCCTCCCTCCTCCAGGTCTGTTTAGCAGGTATCCTGAGGAGGACTATGAGTCTTTCCCCCTGCCTGAGTCCGTGCCTCTGTTCTGTCTGCCCATGGGAGCCACCATCGAGGCCTGGCCGGCCCAGACCAAATACCCCCTGCCTGTCTTCTCCACCTTCGTACTGACCGGATCCTCTGGAGAGAAGGTAACACACACACACACACACACAAACACCTAACCTTTCGAGAATGGTTATTCCACAATGCACACCCGTCCACATGCAGCACTAGGTCCAAGGAATGTTATCTTAACAAACAAACACGCATCCACACACTCTCACACACTCGGACACAAATGCACACCTCCTAATCCCCAAGAACGCTTATACCTCCTACATACACACACATGCAGTTAACCTCCAAGGAATGTTATCCCACCGAACACACACACGCTGACACACACACACACACACGCTGACACACACACACACACACACACACACACACACACACACCTACACATTTGTATTTATTATGGATCCCCATTAGTTCCTGTCAAGGCAGCAGATACTCTTCCTGGGGTTTGTTATTATGGATCCCCATTAGTTCCTGTCAAGGCAGCAGCTACTCTTCCTGGGGTTTATTATGGATCCCCATTAGTTCCTGTCAAGGCAGCAGCTACTCTTCCTGGGGTTTGTTATTATGGATCCCCATTAGTTCCTGTCAAGGCAGCAGATACTCTTCCTGGGGTTTATTATGGATCCCCATTAGTTCCTGTCAAGGCAGCAGATACTCTTCCTGGGGTTTATTATGGATCCCCATTAGTTCCTTTCAAGGCAGCAGATACTCTTCCTGGGGTTTATTATGGATCCCCATTAGTTCCTGTCAAGGCAGCAGATACTCTTCCTGGGGTTTATTATGGATCCCCATTAGTTCCTGTCAAGGCAGCAGATACTCTTCCTGGGGTTTATTATTATGGATCCCCATTAGTTCCTGTCAAGGCAGCAGATACTCTTCCTGGGGTTTATTATTATGGATCCCCATTAGTTCCTGTCAAGGCAGCAGATAGTCTTCCTGGGGTCTAAATACATTAAAGCACTTACTGTACATCACATATAAAGCAAAAGATAGGGTGTGTGTAAAACCACCATACAATAATATTACACTGTACGTGTGCCAGTGTGTGTGTGTGTGTGTGTGTGTGTGTGTGTGTGCTAGTGTGTGTGTGTGTGTCTGTGTGTCTCTTCACAGTCCCCGCTGTTCCATAAGGTGTATATTTATCTGTTTTCTAAATGATTTTACTGCTCGCATCAGTTACCTGATGTGGAATAGAGTTCCATGTGGTCATGGCTCTATGTAGTACTGTGCGCCTCCCATAGTCTGTTCTGGACTTGGGGACTGCGAAGAGACCTCTGGTGGCATGTCTACCTCTTGTGGCAGGCATTGACACATTCACACACAACAACAGCTGAGGAGGACCTCAGCCAAAACATTACCCATACTGGGGCACCAGGAAACCACGGTGACGCACAGCACACGCCAGCAGCGAAAGTGGGTCACACACACACACACACACACACACACACACACAAGAATGAAATGGAACAGATACAACCAGAAATAGATAGGCAGTCACAGCTGCCGGAAGGATCTTGGCTTCAAAGAGTAACCACCAAGGAGAAACACCACGGTGACAGGCAGCAAGGTAACAGCTAGCTAGTAGCTAGCTAGCTTCTCTGTAAACACCACAGTGACAGGCAGCAAGGTAACAGCTAGCTAGTAGCTAGCTAGCTTCTCTATAAACACCACGGTGACAGGCAGTGGGGTGACAGCTAGCTAGTAGCTAGCTAGCTTCTCTGTAAACACCACAGTGACAGGCAGCAAGGTAACAGCTAGCTAGTAGCTAGCTAGCTTATCTATAAACACCACAGTGACAGGCAGCAAGGTAACAGCTAGCTAGTAGCTAGCTAGCTTCTCTATAAACACCACGGTGACAGGCAGTGGGGTGACAGCTAGCTAGTAGCTAGCTAGCTTCTCTGTAAACACCACAGTGACAGGCAGCAAGGTAACAGCTAGCTAGTAGCTAGCTAGCTTCTCTATAAACACCACGGTGACAGGCAGTGGGGTGACAGCTAGCTAGTAGCTAGCTAGCTTCTCTGTAAACACCACGGTGACAGGCAGTGGGGTGACAGCTAGCTAGTAGCTAGCTAGCTTCTCTGTAAACACCACGGTGACAGGCAGCAAGGTAACAGCTAGCTAGTAGCTAGCTAGCTTCTCTATAAACACCACGGTGACAGGCAGTGGGGTGACAGCTAGCTAGTAGCTAGCTAGCTTCTCTGTAAACACCACAGTGACAGGCAGCAAGGTAACAGCTAGCTAGTAGCTTGATTGAGCTTGCCTAGGCTTAGTGGACCTATTGAATACTACCTAAAATACAACCCCATCTCTGTCTCTGGGGTCTGAAAGTGGAGCTATGTGGTGAAACCCAGGTCTGAATAAAACTAACATGACCTGAACCCAGGTCTGAATAAAACGAATAGGACCTGAACCCAGGTCTGAATAAAACTAACATGACCTGAACCCAGGTCTGAATAAAACTAATAGAACCTGAACCAAGGTCTGAATAAAACTAACAGGATCTGAACCCAGGATATCTACGGTAGCACCGGGCTTAAAACTAAACACGACGCAACCAGGGGGTTGCCCAACTGTGAGTGTGGTAGGTGAGCTGTGTTTTACTGGCCAAGGTCGTAGAGACAGTCAGGAGGTCCTGGTGTACTGCCCCTCATTCTGCACACAGACCAGGCTTCCCTTTAAACTGAGCTTGTCAGCCACTGACCCAGACATCTACTAACACAAGGTATGAACACTTTACAGCATACAGGACAGTGCAGACTGTAGACACAGGCAGAACACACCCTCTGACTGAAGGCTGTTCTGTACTAGACTGTACACACAGGGAGAACACACCACCTGACTGAAGGCTGTTCTTTACTAGACTGTACACACAGGGAGAACACACCCTCTGACTGAAGGCTGTTCTGTACTAGACTGTACACACAGGCAGAACACACCCTCTGACTGAAGGCTGTTCTGTACTAGACTGTACACACAGGCAGAACACACCCTCTGACTGAAGGCTGTTCTGTACTAGACTGTACACACAGGCAGAACACACCCTCTGACTGAAGGCTGTTCTATACTAGACTATACCCCCTAACTGAAGGCTGTTCTATACTAGACTATACCCTCTGACAGAAGGCTGTTCTCTACTAGACTATACCCTCTGACAGATGGCTGTTCTGTTACCTGACTATACCCTCTGACTGAAGGCTGTTATGTTACCTGACTATACCCTCTGACTGAAGGCTGTTATGTTACCTGACTATACCCTCTGACTGAAGGCTGTTCTGTTACCTGACTATACCCTCTGACAGAAGGCTGTTCTGTTACCTGACTATACCCTCTGACAGAAGGCTGTTCTGTTACCTGACTATACCCTCTTCTGGGAACAGTTAGAAAACGACCTAAATACAGTAGGAGATCAGAAAAGCCTTTTGGCTGTGATCCACAGACTGTATATTATGATGTTATGTGATCTGTCTCTAAGAGCATAATACTGGGTTTCCAGGAATCAAATTGCTCTGTGTTTGTCTCTAGGATTTAGGCTAGATTTAGAATGTGTAGAGAGAGAAGGTAAAAACACAGAGAGAGAGTAACCTAGCTGGTACAAGGTCAGATGTAGACAGAGAGAGTAAATACAGAGAGAGAGAGGAACCTAGCTGGTACAAGGTCAGATATATGTATTGCTTTTTAAATGCTCAGGGATTTGTCTGCATAGAAAATGATTGGGCGGGCCTCTTAAGTCCAAAGAGGGCTCCTTGCCAAGCCCCCGGCCACACCCACCACCTAAGTCCCCTTTTTTATCCAGAGAAAACCCTGATTCTTATTTAAGTTTCACTGAGAAGCACAGTGATTAATGGTTGATTATGGTGCACTAGATACAAGTATTACAAGACTAACTCTGTGTGGTTCATGTATGTTCTCCAGTCAGAGTGTGAGCGGTCGGAGGTCCGTCTCATCGCTCACGGGACGCCGCTCCACGTCCTTTCCAACCGCTCTGCTAAAAACCGCTTCTCGCTCACAGGAAGGAAAAATATCGAGTCGCTCCAAATTCCCTCCGTTCATTATAATCACCATTTAACCAAAACCCATCTATTGTTGTGACTACCTGGACCTACCATAAACACTCTGAATAGGCTACATGTCATATTAAACACTCTGAATAGGTTACATGTCATATTAAACAGTATATAAACACTCTGAATAGACTACATGTCATATTAACACTCTGAATAGGCTACATGTCATATTAACACTCTGAATAGACTACATGTCATATTAACACTCTGAATAGACTACATGTCATATTAACACTCTGAATAGACTACATGTCATATTAACACTCTGAATAGGCTACATGTCATATTAACACTCTGAATAGACTACATGTCATATTAAACACTCTGAATAGACTACATGTCATATTAAACACTCTGAATAGACTACATGTCATATTAACACTCTGAATAGACTACATGTCATATTAACACTCTGAATAGACTACATGTCATATTAACACTCTGAATAGACTACATGTCATATTAAACAGTATATAAACACTCTGAATAGACTACATGTCATATTAAACACTCTGAATAGACTACATGTCATATTAAACACTCTGAATAGACTACATGTCATATTAAACAGTATATAAACACTCTGAATAGACTACATGTCATATTAAACACTCTGAATAGACTACATGTCATATTAAACACTCTGAATAGACTACATGTCATATTAAACAGTATATAAACACTCTGAATAGACTACATGTCATATTAAACACTCTGAATAGACTACATGTCATATTAAACACTCTGAATAGACTACATGTCATATTAACACTCTGAATAGACTACATGTCATATTAAACACTCTGAATAGACTACATGTCATATTAACACTCTGAATAGACTACATGTCATATTAAACACTCTGAATAGACTACATGTCATATTAAACACTCTGAATAGACTACATGTCATATTAACACTCTGAATAGACTACATGTCATATTAAACAGTATATAAACACTCTGAATAGACTACATGTCATATTAACACTCTGAATAGACTACATGTCATATTAAACACTCTGAATAGACTACATGTCATATTAACACTCTGAATAGACTACATGTCATATTAAACAGTATATAAACACTCTGAATAGACTACATGTCATATTAAACACTCTGAATAGACTACATGTCATATTAAACACTCTGAATAGACTACATGTCATATTAAACACTCTGAATAGACTACATGTCATATTAAACACTCTGAATAGACTACATGTCATATTAAACAGTATATAAACACTCTGAATAGACTACATGTCATATTAACAGTATATAAACACTCTGAATAGACTACATGTCATATTAAACACTCTGAATAGACTACATGTCATATTAAACACTCTGAATAGACTACATGTCATATTAAACACTCTGAATAGACTACATGTCATATAAACACTCTGAATAGACTACATGTCATATTAACACTCTGAATAGACTACATGTCATATTAAACACTCTGAATAGACTACATGTCATATTAACACTCTGAATAGACTACATGTCATATTAAACAGTATATAAACACTCTGAATAGACTACATGTCATATTAAACACTCTGAATAGACTACATGTCATATAAACACTCTGAATAGACTACATGTCATATTAAACAGTATATAAACACTCTGAATAGACTACATGTCATATTAAACACTCTGAATAGACTACATGTCATATTAAACACTCTGAATAGACTACATGTCATATTAAACACTCTGAATAGACTACATGTCATATTAAACACTCTGAATAGGCTACATGTCATATTAACACTCTGAATAGACTACATGTCATATTAACACTCTGAATAGACTACATGTCATATTAACACTCTGAATAGACTACATGTCATATTAAACACTCTGAATAGACTACATGTCATATTAACACTCTGAATAGACTACATGTCATATTAAACAGTATATAAACACTCTGAATAGACTACATGTCATATTAACACTCTGAATAGACTACATGTCATATTAAACAGTATATAAACACTCTGAATAGACTACATGTCATATTAACACTCTGAATAGACTACATGTCATATTAATCACTCTGAATAGACTACATGTCATATTAAACACTCTGAATAGACTACATGTCATATTAAACAGTATATAAACACTCTGAATAGACTACATGTCATATTAAACACTCTGAATAGACTACATGTCATATTAATCACTCTGAATAGACTACATGTCATATTAAACACTCTGAATAGACTACATGTCATATTAACACTCTGAATAGACTACATGTCATATAAACACTCTGAATAGACTACATGTCATATTAAACAGTATATAAACACTCTGAATAGACTACATGTCATATTAACACTCTGAATAGACTACATGTCATATTAATCACTCTGAATAGACTACATGTCATATTAATCACTCTGAATAGACTACATGTCATATTAAGCACTCTGAATAGGCTACATGTCATATTAAACAGTATATAAACACTCTGAATAGACTACATGTCATATTAAACACTCTGAATAGGCTACATGTCATATAAACACTCTGAATAGACTACATGTCATATTAATCACTCTGAATAGACTACATGTCATATTAAACACTCTGAATAGGCTACATGTCATATTAACACTCTGAATAGACTACATGTCATATTAACACTCTGAATAGACTACATGTCATATTAAACACTCTGAATAGACTACATGTCATATTAAACACTCTGAATAGACTACATGTCATATTAACACTCTGAATAGACTACATGTCATATTAAACACTCTGAATAGGCTACATGTCATATTAAACAGTATATAAACACTCTGAATAGACTACATGTCATATTAACACTCTGAATAGACTACATGTCATATTAACACTCTGAATAGACTACATGTCATATTAACACTCTGAATAGACTACATGTCATATTAACACTCTGAATAGACTACATGTCATATTAACACTCTGAATAGACTACATGTCATATTAAACACTCTGAATAGACTACATGTCATATTAAACACTCTGAATAGACTACATGTCATATTAAACAGTATATAAACACTCTGAATAGGTCAGGAGCCAGACAGGGAGTCTAAGAAGGAATGAAAATAAATGATTTAGGCTATATTATTTCAATTATTTCAAGGCTATAGCCTACAAAGAAATACTTTGTGAAGCATTGGGCTGCAATGAACATTATAGCGCTCAGCATTTAAACAACATTTCATTAAATCATTATAAATGTTGCATGTAGGCTATGACTTCGCTGCACTGTGGGAACTAGAAACACAAGCATTTCACTACACCCCGCAATAACATCTGCTAAACACGTGTATGTGGCCAATAAAATGTGATTTGATTTGACTCACGAGAATTAAATAGACATTTAATTAACAATGCCTTATTAGGCTCAGTGTACAGTTCCTTTGAATTCACGTTCAGAAACATGAGTTTGGCCAGAGTCTGTGGCTTCAAGGTTCATGTGATGGTGCCTGGGGAGCAGGCCAGCAGGGGAGACTATCCTCTCCTCACCTGCAGAGCTGCTGGGGATGCTAAACATCCTTCGGGCCACTCTTGCCAGGCTGGGCAGGGACGCGGAGTTGTTTTGACATTTGTCTATAGGTAGGCCTTAAGGTTTTTAAGCAAAATAACCCAATCAAACCAGAAAGCTCCCTGAAAGATACCAGACCTATTGGGCCAAAATCAACGATGGCCTATTGTATAGATAATAGAACAGAAATGAAAGAAACGTTTAAGATATCAGATTTGATTTGTTTATAAATGCTTTGCTACAATAGTTATCTACCCACCTCGTTCCTGTCTGTTAGTTCTCATGTGCACACAGTACACCATCATGCTTTCAGGATAGGTGTCTTTTCAGATTCCACCGTCATTCTTTAGTTGTGGACACTACATCACCACACTACATCACCACACTACATCACCACACTACATCACCACACTATATCACCACACTACATCACCACACTACATCACCACACTACATCACCACACTATATCACCACACTACATCACCACACTACATCACCACACTACATCACCACACTACATCACCACACTCCCTCTCTTCTTTAGTTGTGGACACTACATCACCACACTACATCACCACACTACATCACCACACTCCCTCACTTCTTTAGTTGTGGACACTACATCACCACACTACATCACCACACTACATCACCACACTACATCACCACACTCCCTCACTTCTTTAGTTGTGGACACTACATCACCACACTACATCACCACACTACATCACCACACTCCCTCTCTTCTTTAGTTGAGGACACTACATCACCACACTCCCTCTCTTCTCTAGTTGTGGACACTACATCACCACACTACATCACCACACTACATCACCACACTCCCTCTCTTCTTTAGTTGTGGACACTACATCACCACACTACATCACCACACTCCCTCTCTTCTTTAGTTGTGGACACTACATCACCACACTCCCTCACTTCTTTAGTTGTGGACACTACATCACCACACTACATCACCACACTCCCTCACTACTTTAGTTGTGGACACTACATCACCACACTCCCTCTCTTATTTAGTTGTGGACACTACATCACCACACTACATCACCACACTCCCTCACTTCTTTAGTTGTGGACACTACATCACCACACTCCCTCTCTTCTTTAGTGGTGGACACTACATCACCACACTACCTCACTTCTTTAGTTGTGGACACTACATCACCACACTACATCACCACACTCCCTCACTACTTTAGTTGTGGACACTACATCACCACACTCCCTCTCTTCTTTAGTTGTGGACACTACATCACCACACTACATCACCACACTCCCTCACTTCTTTAGTTGTGGACACTACATCACCACACTCCCTCTCTTCTTTAGTTGTGGACACTACATCACCACACTACATCACCACACTCCCTCTCTTCTTTAGTTGTGGACACTACATCACCACACTCCCTCTCTTCTTTAGTTGTGGACACTACATCACCACACTACATCACCACACTCCCTCACTTCTTTAGTTGTGGACACTACATCACCACACTCCCTCTCTTCTTTAGTTGTGGACACTACATCACCACACTACATCACCACACTCCCTCTCTTCTTTAGTTGTGGACACTACATCACCACACTCCCTCACTTCTTTAGTTGTGGACACTACATCACCACACTACATCACCACACTCCCTCACTACTTTAGTTGTGGACACTACATCACCACACTCCCTCTCCTCTTTAGTTGTTGACACTACATCACCACACTACATCACCACACTCCCTCACTTCTTTAGTTGTGGACACTACATCACCACACTCCTTCTCTTCTTTAGTTGTGGACACTACATCACCACACTCCCTCTCTTGCTCTTAGTTCCTTCACATCTTTGTAAGTCACCTTGATTTAACACCTGGGTGTCTTATCAGTTTCTTTATGAAAATATTTAGTGAACTCCATGACAGTAGCTAAAGCAAGGGGCTGTAGCAGCACACAAGTAGACTATACAAATGCATGCTGGGACAGGCATGCCCTTCGCTCCACTGCTCGTTCCAGCTCCTCGCTCCTCGCTCCACTCCTCGCTCCACTCCTCGCTCCACTCCTCGCTCCACTCCTCGCTCCAGCTCCTCGCTCCACTCCTCGCTCCACTCCTCGCTCCACACCTCGTTCCACTCCTCGCTCCACTCCTCGCTCCACTCCTCGCTCCACTCCTCGTTCCACTCCTCGCTCCACTCCTCGCTCCACTCCTCGCTCCACTCCTCCCTCCACTCCTCGCTCCACTCCTCGCTCCACTCATATGTGCCCCTACCTCTATGTACTAATGGATCTGTGTGTTTCCTCATCTCAGGTGTACGGTGCAGCCATCCAGTTCTACGAGCCCTACTCCCAGGACTGTCTGACCGACCAGCAGCGCTCTCAGCTGGGTCTACCGGGGCTGGACCACGGGCCCTGTTCCCCAGCCTCATCCCCAGCCACCTCCCCCTGCACCCCAGCTCCGGGCCCCAGAGCGCTACACACCAACAAGTGTATCTGTTTGCTGTCTCACTGGCCCTTCTTCGACGCCTTCCGCAAGTTCCTCACCTTCCTCTATCGATACTGCATCTCTGGACCTCACACCCTGCCCATCGAGAAGTGAGCACCGTGAGAATAATATATATTAGGACACAGCAGACATTTGTGGTATCAAAACTGCAGCAGCACTTGAACCCATTGGCCTTGGTGTTGCTAGGGACCATGCTGAGCCACGGTCCTTTATAAGTACACAGTGTTGTCAGTGACCCTGTATGACACTGCCTGTGTTGTCTGACAGCTCTCTATAGGACAGGCACCATACCCAGGCACTTTGTACATAGATATACTGTAGACACACTCCCTAGAAGATTGAACAATTCCAAATGGTATCCAGTCCACTAAATAAACACCAGAGGCTATGTTTAGATCAAGTGTTTGCTGACAGTTCAACAGGGCATTGTGATGGTCAGGTGACGGTGTAGTGGCAGAACTCTATGTAAATCTACCCCCCCTGTCCCAGACGGTGTGATGACAGATTATGCTCACCTCCTCCTCAGGGTTATTTCTGGCCTCATGTCCTGTAACTCTTCTCCTTCTTCTTCTCCTTCCTCTTCTCCTTCTTCTTCTTCCTCTTCTCCTTCTTCTTCTTCCTCTTCTCCTTCTTCTTCTCCTTCCTCTTCTTTTCCTTCTTCTTCTTCGCCTTCCTCTTCTCCTTCTTCTTCTTCTTCTTCCTCTTCTTCTTCTTCTTCTTCTTCTTCTTCTTCTTCTTCTTCTTCCTGTCAGGCACATCTCCCACTTCATGCACAAGGTCCCGTTCCCCTCCTCTCAGAGGCCCAGGATACTGGTGCAGGTGAGTTAAGACATCCATGGTGCTCGCTGCTATGTTATGTTTATGGTTTCTGTCAGTGTGTGTCTCTATTCACGACTAAACCATGTCTGACTCTGTCTTGATCATAGTCATCATTCTTTTAATAGTGTTTTTCTCAAAGTTATTCACATTGTATTGAGGTAACGTACCCCCTTCTAGCACCAATCTCTGACAACAGAGACAGTACTGGTTATATGGGAATCTTTGATAACAGCCACCTGCTAAATGAAGTGCGGCAGCCATTTTGTGCCAGACCTGTCCCCACCACACTATACCTCTGATAATGTGTTGACATTCCCCAGCTCTCTCCTCACGACAGCCTGATGTTGAGCCAGCCCGTGTCATCCCCTCTACCACTCAGGTAAGACAGGTATCATATACACCGAGTGTACAAAACATTATGAACGTCTTCCTAATATTGACTTGCACAACCCCCCCCCCCCCCCTCCTTTGCTCTCAATTTGTCGGGGGATGGACTTTACACTCCAATGCTTCCCACAGTTGTGCCACGTTGGCAGGATGTCACCATTGTGTGGTGGACCATTCTTGATTCACACAGGAAATTGTTGAGCGTGAAAACTCCAGCGGAGTTGCTGTTCTTGACACACTCAAACCGATGCGCCTGGCACCTACTACCATAACCCTGTTCAAATGAACTTTTGTCTTGCCCATTCACCCTCTGAATGGCACACATACACAATCCATGACTCAATTGTCTTTAACCTGTCTCCTCCCCTTCATCTACACTGATTGAAGTGGATTTAACAGGTGTATATCATAATATGAACAGTAGTGGTCCTATAGCAGTACCTTGAGGAACTCCAAAACATACCTGGTTTAAAGAATTGGATGAAGGTTTGGTGACTGCTGGTGGAGTTCATGGTATTAGTTATGGTATGATTAATTGATTGTATGGTTAATTGATGGTATTAGTTATGGTATGGTATATGTTATGGTATGATTAATTGATGGTATTAGTTATGGTATGGTTAATGTATGGTATTAGTTATGGTATGGTTAATGTATGGTATTAGTTATGAAATGGTTAATGTATTGTATATGTTATGGTATGGTTAATGTATGGTATTAGTTATGGTATGGTTAATGTATGGTATGTGTTATGATAGTGATGTAGTGTGTTAATCTCTTCTATGGCTGTGTTCCAGTGGTGGTCGGTTCTCCATACTGCTGCAGAACCTCGGTCCGGAGAATGCTATAACGCTCCTGGTGTTTGCTGTGACAGAACATAAGATCCTGGTCCACTCTCTACGGCCCGCTGTTCTGACCAGTGTCACTGAGGCTCTGGTGGCTGTGAGTACCTCAGATATCAGCTGTTTAACACTATATAGTACCTCAGATATCAGCTGTTTGACACTATAGAACCTCAGATATCAGCTGTTTGACACTATATAGTACCTCAGATATCAGCTGTTTGACACTATATAACCTCAGATATCAGCTGTTTGACACTATATAGTACCTCAGATATCAGCTGTTTAACACTATATAGTACCTCAGATATCAGCTGTTTAACACTATATAGTACCTCAGATATCAGCTGTTTGACACTATATAGTACCTCAGATATCAGCTGTTTAACACTATATAGTACCTCAGATATCAGCTGTTTAACACTATATAGTACCTCAGATATCAGCTGTTTAACACTATAGTACCTCAGATATCAGCTGTTTAACACTATAATACCTCAGATATCAGCTGTTTAACACTATAGTACCTCAGATATCAGCTGTTTAACACTATAGTACCTCAAATATCAGCTGTTTAACACTATAGAACCTCAGATATCAGCTGTTTAACACTATAGTACCTCAGATATCAGCTGTTTAACACTATAGTACCTCAGATATCAGCTGTTTAACACTATAGTACCTCAGATATCAGCTGTTTGACACTATAGATCCTCAGATATCAGCTGTTTAACACTATAGATCCTCAGATATCAACTGTTTAACACTATAGTACCTCAGATATCAGCTGTTTAACACTATAGTACCTCAGATATCAGCTGTTTAACACTATAGAACCTCAGATATCAACTGTTTAACACTATAGTACCTCAGATATCAGCTGTTTAACACTATAGAACCTCAGATATCAGCTGTTTAACACTATAGATCCTCAGATATCAGCTGTTTGACACTATAGATCCTCAGATATCAGCTGTTTAACACTATAGATCCTCAGATATCAACTGTTTAACACTATAGTACCTCAGATATCAGCTGTTTAACACTATAGTACCTCAGATATCAGCTGTTTAACACTATAGTACCTCAGATATCAGCTGTTTAATGCTATAGAACCTCAGATATCAGTTGTTTGAATCTTTAGGACTTTAGGTAGTAGCTTGTGGTTTTAGTAAGTAGTTTAAATAATTAGCTATGGCAGTTTGATAGTAGAAGTTAAATAATTAGCTATGGCAGTTTGATAGTAGGGTTGAAATAATTAGCTATGGCAGTTTGATAGTAGGGTTTAAATAATTAGCTATGGCAGTTTGATAGTAGGGTTTAAATAATTAGCTATGGCAGTTTGATAGTAGGGTTTAAATAATTAGCTATGGCAGTTTGATAGTAGGGTTTAAATCATTAGCTATGGCAGTTTGATAGTTGAAGTTAAATAATTAGTTATGGCAGTTTGATAGTAGGGTTGAAATAATTAGCTATGGCAGTTTGATAGTAGGGTTTAAATAATTAGCTATGGCAGTTTGATAGTAGGGTTTAAATAATTAGCTATGGCAGTTTGATAGTAGGGTTTAAATAATTAGCTATGGCAGTTTGATAGTTGAAGTTAAATAATTAGTTATGGCAGTTTGATAGTAGGGTTGAAATAATTAGCTATGGCAGTTTGATAGTAGGGTTTAAATAATTAGCTATGGCAGTTTGATAGTAGGGTTTAAATAATTAGCTATGGCAGTTTGATAGTAGGGTTTAAATAATTAGCTATGGCAGTTTGATAGTAGGGTTTAAATAATTAGCTATGGCAGTTTGATAGTAGGGTTGAAATAATTCGCTATGGCAGTTTGATAGTAGAAGTTAAATAATTAGCTATGGCAGTTTGATAGTTGAAGTGAAATAATTAACTATGGCAGTTTGATAGTAGGGTTTAAATAATTCGCTATGGCAGTTTGTTAGTATTTTTAGTAGTAGCTAACAATTGCAGTATTGGTAATGTCTCTCGGTTTTGACCTCCCTCTCTTTCTCTCCCCCTCCCTCTCCCCCTCAGATGATCTTCCCATTCCACTGGCCGTGTCCATACATCCCTCTGTGCCCGCTGGCTCTGGCAGGAGTCCTCTCCGCCCCCTGCCCCTTCATTGTGGGTGTCGACTCACGCTACTTTGACCTTTACGACCCCCCTCTGGACGTCAGCTGTGTCGACCTCGACACGAACACCATCTCCCAGTAAGCACAGCTTCTTCTGACACAAACACCATCTCCCAGGAAGCACAGCTTCTTCTGACACAAACACCATCTCCCAGTAAGCACAGCTTCTTCTGACACAAACACCATCTCCCAGTAAGCACAGCTTCTTCTGACACAAACACCATCTCCCAGTAAGCACAGCTTCTTCTGACACAAACACCATCTCCCAGGAAGCACAGCTTCTTCTGACACAAACACCATCTCCCAGTAAGCACAGCTTCTTCTGACACAAACACCATCTCCCAGTAAGCACAGCTTCTTCTGACACAAACACCATCTCCCAGGAAGCATTGCGGCGACTACCAACCCCCTGTTGTGTACTAGAATGGAATAGACTAAAGGTTTCTATCCATATAATGTGTAAAGTCTCTTTTTTGAGTACAGATTTTTTTTAATGTATCCTTTATTTAACTAGGCAAGTCAGTTAAGAACAAATTCTTACTTACAATGACGGCCTAGGAACAGTGGGTTAACTGCCTTGTTCAGGAGCAGAACGACAGATTTTTACCTTGTCAGCTCGGGGATTCGATCTTGCAACCTTCCGGTAACTAGTCCAACGTTGCTAGTCCAACGCTCTAACCACTAGGCTACCTGACGCCCTTTGTGACTATGGCTTTCTGCTCAGTCCTCAACCAACTCTCACAGTATGACTCTCTAAGACTCTCCAAGACTCTCCACTTAGCTAACGGGCTGAGAATAGTACAGGGTCAACCATAGTGAAGGGCCTCCATCCACTTAGCTAACGGGCTGAGAACAGTCAACCATAGTGAAGGGCCTCCATCCACTTAGCTAACGGGCTGAGAACAGTCAACCATAGTGAAGGGCCTCCATCCACTTAGCTAACGGGCTGAGAACAGTCAACCATAGTGAAGGGCCTCCATCCACTTAGCTAACGGGCTGAGAACAGTCAACCATAGTGAAGGGCCTCCATCCACTTAGCTAACGGGCTGAGAACAGTCAACCATAGTGAAGGGCCTCCATCCACTTAGCTAACGGGCTGAGAACAGTCAACCATAGTGAAGGGCCTCCATCCACTTAGCTAGCGGGCTGAGAACAGTCAACCATAGTGAAGGACCTCCATCCACTTAGCTAGCGGGCTGAGAACAGTCAACCATAGTGAAGGGCCTCCATCCACTTAGCTAACGGGCTGAGAACAGTCAACCATAGTGAAGGGCCTCCATCCACTTAGCTAACGGGCTGAGAACAGTCAACCATAGTGAAGGGCCTCCATCCACTTAGCTAACGGGCTGAGAACAGTCAACCATAGTGAAGGGCCTCCATCCACTTAGCTAACGGGCTGAGAACAGTCAACCATAGTGAAGGGCCTTCATCCACTTAGCTAACGGGCTGAGAACAGTCAACCATAGTGAAGGGCCTCCATCCACTTAGCTAACGGGCTGAGAACAGTCAACCATAGTGAAGGGCCTCCATCCACTTAGCTAACGGGCTGAGAACAGTCAACCATAGTGAAGGGCCTCCATCCACTTAGCTAACGGGCTGAGAACAGTCAACCATAGTGAAGGGCCTCCATCCACTTAGCTAGCGGGCTGAGAACAGTCAACCATAGTGAAGGGCCTCCATCCACTTAGCTAGCGGGCTGAGAACAGTCAACCATAGTGAAGGGCCTCCATCCACTTAGCTAACGGGCTGAGAACAGTCAACCATAGTGAAGGGCCTCCATCCACTTAGCTAGCGGGCTGAGAACAGTCAACCATAGTGAAGGGCCTCCATCCACTTAGCTAGCGGGCTGAGAACAGTCAACCATAGTGAAGGGCCTCCATCCACTTAGCTAGCGGGCTGAGAACAGTCAACCATAGTGAAGGGCCTCCATACACTTAGCTAGCGGGCTGAGAACAGTCAACCATAGTGAAGGGCCTCCATACACTTAGCTAGCGGGCTGAGAACAGTCAACCATAGTGAAGGACACCCAGCAGCAAACATGTCAACCTTTTCCTTTTTCACTTTTTATAAACTACAGTGTTGCTGAGTCTATTCCTCAAGGTGGGCTGTAACCCAGTTGAGATAGTCTATTCCTCAAGGTGGGCTGTAACCCAGTTGAGATAGTCTATTCCTCAAGGTGGGCTGTAACCCAGTTGAGACAGTCTATTCCTCAAGGTGGGCTGTAACCCAGTTTAGACAGTCTATTCCTCAAGGTGGGCTGTAACCCAGTTGAGACAGTCTATTCCTCAAGGTGGGCTGTAACCCAGTTGAGACAGTCTATTCCTCAAGGTGGGCTGTAACCCAGTTTAGACAGTCTATTCCTCAAGGTGGGCTGTAACCCAGTTGAGATAGTCTATTCCTCAAGGTGGGCTGTAACCCAGTTGAGACAGTCTATTCCTCAAGGTGGGCTGTAACCCAGTTTAGACAGTCTATTCCTCAAGGTGGGCTGTAACCCAGTTGAGACAGTCTATTCCTCAAGGTGAGCTGTAACCCAGTTGAGACAGTCTATTCCTCAAGGTGAGCTGTAACCCATTTGAGACAGTCTATTCCTCAAGGTGGGCTGTAACCCAGTTGAGACAGTCTATTCCTCAAGGTGGGCTGTAACCCAGTTGAGACAGTCTATTCCTCAAGGTGGGCTGTAACCCAGTTGAGACAGTCTATTCCTCAAGGTGGGCTGTAACCCAGTTGAGACAGTCTATTCCTCAAGGTGGGCTGTAACCCCTGTTGAGACAGTCTATTCCTCAAGGTGGGCTGTAAACCCAGTTGAGACAGTCTATTCCTCAAGGTGGGCTGTAAACTCAGTTGAGACAGTCTATTCCTCAAGGTGGGCTGTAACCCAGTTGAGACAGTCTATTCCTCAAGGTGGGCTGTAAACCCAGTTGAGACAGTCTATTCCTCAAGGTGGGCTGTAACCCAGTTGAGACAGTCTATTCCTCAAGGTGGGCTGTAACCCAGTTGAGACAGTCTATTCCTCAAGGTGGGCTGTAACCCAGTTGAGACAGTCTATTCCTCAAGGTGGGCTGTAACCCAGTTGAGACAGTCTATTCCTCAAGGTGGGCTGTAACCCTGCTGAGACAGTCTATTCCTCAAGGTGGGCTGTAAACCCAGTTGAGACAGTCTATTCCTCAAGGTGGGCTGTAACCCAGTTGAGACAGTCTATTCCTCAAGCTGGGCTGTGGAAGTGTTTTACACGGTAGGCCTTTAATCGATGGTGAAGAAAATGAGACTGTATTGTGTCGTGTTTGGCCACTGTAGGCCTTTAATCGATGGTGAAGAAAATGAGACTGTATTGTGTCATGTTTGGCCACTGTAGGCCTTTAATCGATGGTGAAGAAAATGAGACTGTATTGTGTCATGTTTGGCCACTGTAGGCCTTTAATCGATGGTGAAGAAAATGAGACTGTATTGTGTCGTGTTTGGCCACGGTAGGCCTTTAATCGATGGTGAAGAAAATGAGACTGTATTGTGTCGTGTTTGGCCACTGTAGGCCTTTAATCGATGGTGAAGAAAATGAGACTGTATTGTGTCGTGTTTGGCCACTGTAGGCCTTTAATCGATGGTGAAGAAAATGAGACTGTATTGTGTCGTGTTTGGCCACTGTAGGTGTACTGATAATAGTATAATATATTCCATTTATCAGACACTTTTATCCACAGCGATGTACAGTCATGTGTGCATCCATTTTCCATATGGGTCAAAGTTCAATCTGTTTCTGTGGTCCTAAGATATTTGGACCAGTCTTGGAGGCAGCAGTCTCGTGGGTGGTCTCCTGCCCCTTATCCTCCGCCAGTGTTAGTTTTGGGTGTGTTCCACCTCTCTGTACCTCTGGAGAGCGCTGACCGTGTGTTTCTCCTTTCAGCAACGGAGATAAGAGGGCCCTGACCTGGAAGATCCTGCCAAAGAAAGCCTGTAAAAACCTGATGAATGTGCTGAACAATCTCTACCAGCAACTGGTGGACGGTGAGTAGAGGACCGTACTGTACTGTGTGGATAGAGGACTAAAGATTTCAGAATGAATAAACTGGGTTGAGTTGCCAGATGTGACTCTGGTTCTGCCTCAGTTCGCTCCTTTAATATAACAAAGACAAAGGAGTTGGCAACAACAAAAAGATCTGGCAACCAAGCTAGATCAAAAACACTTTTTTTCAATAAAACTCATTTTCAAGGTCGACTTTGAAAGATTCTTTCAAGCTCATGTGTTTGACTCTCAGGTGTTCTTCTTCTTCTGAATATGATAAGCCACTGTAGCAGTAGTGTAGGAGTACTTTACCTTCAGTTTCCTATTCTTTCTCCAGTGTCTACCAAACAGACGGCAGGTCTATATTAAAGAACAGTGTTGTATCATTCTTCTTCTTCTCTCCTCTTCCTCTGTAACAAAACCACCAGTTAGTATTACATCATTATTCCTTTCTCTCTGCATTTCTCTCGCTCTCTCGCTCTCTCTCTCGCTGCATCTCTCTCTTTCTCTCACACCCCTCTATCTCCCCCTCGCTCTCTCTCTCTATCTCTCCCTCTCTTTCTCTCTCACCCCTCTATCTCCAACCTCCCCCTCGCCCTCTTCTCTCTCTCTCTCGCTGCATCTCTCTCTCTCACTCTCTTTTTCTCTCACCCCTCTCTCTCCTCTCTCTCTGTCTCTCCTCCCTCTCCTCCTCTCTCTCTCTGTCCTCTCTCCCCCCACTCCCTCTCCCTACCTGCTCTATTTGTCTCCATTAGTTCAGTTGTGTTATTTATATCCTAGTCAGTAAACCTGCTGCCTGCTTATTGAGAAATCAAATACAAATCTAATAGTGTTACATTCTGAGACTCAGTGAGGCTGAAAATGTGTCCTGCCACTGCATTAGTGTTTAGGCTGGGAATATTGAACATCGATACAGCTTGGCAGAGTGACAAGCTGAGTCTGATCTTTAGGGACTTGTTTCTTAGAGGAAAACTAACTTCAATAGAGATTTAAACTGTGTGTTTTTTGTTATTTACCCTTTATCTAGTTCAACAACAACAAGACAGACAGAACCCAAACCCCCCCCACGTCATCAACTCAACTTTCATACAGACAGTCCTGCTTGTTTTAAGTTGTGTTTTAAACTGTCTTCAACTGTGACAGGTAGTTCAACATAGCAGACAAAATATTAAGACACCTTCCTAATATTATGTTGCTTAAAAATCCTTCTTTAACCGGTCTTCTCCACTTCATCTACACTGATTGAAGTGGATTTACCAAGTGACATCAGTAAGGGATCATATCTTTCACCTGGATTCACCGGGTCAGTCTATGTCATGGAAGGAGCAGGTGTTCCTAATGTTTTGTCCACCCATTGTATCTTCTAAGAGTGTTTTCCTCTATGTATCTCTGGAACTGCATGAGGGATGCATCCCACATGGCTCCCTGTTCCCTATCTAGTGCACTACATTAAGGAATATGGTGCCATTTGGGACAAACCCTATAAGATACAAAAAAACATATTTTCTATTGGTTCCCCCCAGATCAGCAGAACCAACAACCCTCTTTTCTATTGGTTCTCCCCAGATCAGCTTAACCAACAACCCACTTTTCTATTGGTTCTCCCCAAGTTGTTGGTCAGCATAACCAACAGCCCTCTTTTCGATTGGTTCTCCCCAGGTTGTTGGGCAGCATAACCAACAGCCCTCTTTTCTATTGGTTCCCCCCAGGTCAGCAGCGTCCTGATGGCCTATTGGAGCTGAGTATGAGTGACTGTACAGAGCTGGCCTGTGGGAAGAGCCTCCACAGCCTGGAGATGGAGATACAGGAAGCCTTCCTCAGGTTCATGGCGGCCATCTTGAAAGGTTACCGCTCATACCTGAGACCCATCACCCAGGCCCCGTCTGAGAAGACTACTGACGCCTCCTCTCTCTTTGACCTGCAAGGTTAGTACCGGCTTGGTGTGTATGTGAGTCTGTGTGTGTGTGTGTGTGTGTGTGTGTGTGTGTGTGAGTCTATGTGTGTGTGTGAGTCTATGTGTGTGTGTGAGTCTCTGTGTGTGTGTGTGAGTCTATGTGTGTGTGAGTCTCAGTGCATGTGCAGGTCTAGAGCTCTAGCTAGCTGCAGCTGTTCTCTGCTCCAGAGTCTGGACTGGGGCCAGTTGAAGCTGGCTAATACCACACCTGATAGAGTTGAGTCTGGACTGGGGCCTGTTGAAGCTGGCTAATACCACACCTGATAGAGTTGAGTCTGGACTGGGATGGGATGGGGATCTCATCCAATCTGCACTGTCTCTGGTGGTTAACTAGTCAGACGGTCCTTTATTGTTAAAGACTGCAATGGCTAGCCGTAGCCAAGGGCTTCATCCCAAATGGCACCCTATCCCTTATTTAGTGCATTATTTTTGACCAGGACCCATAGCCAAAGACATGAGCATTCTCTAGTGGATGCTAACCATGCTAGCTGTAGCCAAGGACATGAGCATTCTCTAGTGGATGCTAACCATGCTAGCTGTAGCCAAGGACATGAGCATTCTCTAGTGGATGCTAGCCATGCTAGCTGTAGCCAAGGACATGAACATTCTCTAGTGGATGCTAGCTATGCTAGCTGTAGCCAAGGACATGAGCATTCTCTAGTGGATGCTAGCCATGCTAGCAGTAGCCAAGGACATGAACATTCTCTAGTGGATGCTAGCCATGCTAGCTGTAGCCAAGGACATGAACATTCTCTAGTGGATGCTAGCCATGCTAGCTGTAGCCAAGGACATGAGCATTCTCTAGTGGATGCTAACCATGCTAGCTGTAGCCAAGACATTAACATTCTCTAGTGGATGCTAGCTATGCTAGCTGTAGCCAAGGACATGAACATTCTCTAGTGGATGCTAACCATGCTAGCTGTAGCCAAGGACATGAGCATTCTCTAGTGGATGCTAACCATGCTAGCTGTAGCCAAGGACATGAGCATTCTCTACATTGACCTCATCCCGTCAGTTGAGGATGCCTGGTCTTTCTTTAAAAGTAACTTCCTCACCATTTTAGATAAGCATGCTCCGTTCAAAAAATGCAGAACTAAGAACAGATATAGCCCCTGGTTCACTCCAGACCTGACTGCCCTCGACCAGCACAAAAACATCCTGTGGCGGACTGCGCTAACATCGAATAGTCCCCGCGATATGCAACTGTTCAGGGAAGTCAGGAACCAATACACACAGTCAGTCAGGAAAGCTAAAGCCAACTTCTTCAGGCAGAAGTTTGCATCCTGTAGCTCCAACTCCAAAAAGTTCTGGGACACTGTGAAGTCCATGGAGAACAAGAGCACCTTCTCCCAGCTGCCCACTGCACTGAGACTAGGTAACATGGTCACCACCGATAAATCCATGATTATCGAAAACTTCAACAAGCATTTCTCAACGGCTGGCCATGCCTTCCGCCTGGCTACTCCAACCTCGGACAACAGCTCCCCCCCCCCCGCAGCTACTCGCCCAAGCCTCTCCAGGTTCTCCTTTACCCAAATCCAGATAGCAGATGTCCTGAAAGAGCTGCAAAACCTGGACCCGTACAAATCAGCTGGGCTGGACAATCTGGACCCTCTATTCCTGAAACTATCCGCCGCCATTGTCGCAACCCCTATTACCAGCCTGTTCAACCTCTCTTTCATATCGTCTGAGATCCCCAAGGATTGGAAAGCTGCCGCAGTCATCCCCCTCTTCAAAGGGGGCGACACCCTGGACCCAAACTGTTACAGACCTATATCCATCCTGCCCTGCCTATCTAAGGTCTTCGAAAGCCAAGTCAACAAACAGGTCACTGACCATCTTGAATCCCACCGTACCTTCTCCGCTGTGCAATCTGGTTTCCGAGCCGGTCACGGGTGTACCTCAGCCACGCTGAAGGTACTAAACGATATCATAACCGCCATCGATAAAAGACAGTACTGTGCAGCCGTCTTCATAGACCTTGCCAAGGCTTTCGACTCTGTCAATCACCGTATTCTTATCGGCAGACTCAGTAGCCTCGGTTTTTCGGATGACTGCCTTGCCTGGTTCACCAATTACTTTGCAGACAGAGTTCAGTGTGTCAAATCGGAGGGCATGCTGTCCGGTCCTCTGGCAGTCTCTATGGGGGTGCCACAGGGTTCAATTCTCGGGCCGACTCTTTTCTCTGTATATATCAATGATGTTTCTCATGCTGCGGGCGATTCCCTGATCCACCTCTACGCAGACGACACCATTCTATATACTTCCGGCCCGTCCTTGGACACTGTGCTATCTAACCTCCAAACGAGCTTCAATGCCATACAGCACTCCTTCCGTGGCCTCCAACTGCTCTTAAACGCTAGTAAAACCAAATGCATGCTTTTCAACCGTTCGCTGCCTGCACCCGCACGCCTGACCAGCATCACCACCCTGGATGGTTCCGACCTTGAATATGTGGACATCTATAAGTACCTAGGTGTCTGGCTAGACTCTAAACTCTCCTTCCAGACCCATATCAAACATCTCCAATCGAAAATCAAATCAAGAGTCGGCTTTCTATTCCGCAACAAAGCCTCCTTCACTCACGCCGCCAAACTTACCCTAGTAAAACTGACTATCCTACCGATCCTCGACTTCGGCGACGTCATCTACAAAATTGCTTCCAACACTCTACTCAGCAAACTGGATGCAGTTTATCACAGTGCCATCCGTTTTGTCACCAAAGCACCTTATACCACCCACCACTGCGACTTGTATGCTCTAGTCGGCTGGCCCTCGCTACATATTCGTCGCCAGACCCACTGGCTCCAGGTCATCTACAAGTCCATGCTAGGTAAAGCTCCGCCTTATCTCAGTTCACTGGTTACGATGGCAACACCCATCCGTAGCACGCGCTCCAGCAGGTGTATCTCACTGATCATCCCTAAAGCCAACACCTCATTTGGCCGCCTTTCGTTCCAGTTCTCTGCTGCCTGTGACTGGAACGAATTGCAAAAATCGCTGAAGTTGGAGACTTTTATCTCCCTCACCAACTTCAAACATCTGCTATCCGAGCAGCTAACCGATCGCTGCAGCTGTACATAGTCTATTGGTAAATAGCCCACCCATTTTCACCTACCTCATCCCCATACTGTTTTTATTTATTTATTTTTATTTTTCTGCTCTTTTGCACACCAATCTCTACCTGTACATAACCATCTGATCATTTATCACTCCAGTGTTAATCTGCATAATTGTAATTATTTGCCTACCTTCTCATGCCTTTTGCACACAATGTATATATAGACTCCCCTTTTTTCTACTGTGTTATTGACTTGTTAATTGTTTACTCCATGTGTAACTCTGTGTTGTCTGTTCACACTGCTATGCCTTATCTTGGCCAGGTCGCAGTTGCAAATGAGAACTTGTTCTCAACTAGCCTACCTGGTTAAATAAAGGTGAAATAAAAAATAAAATAGATGCTAGCCATGCTAGCTGTAGCCAAGGACATGAACATTCTCTAGTTGATGCTAGCTATGCTAGCTGTAGCCAAGGACATGAGCATTCTCTAGTGGATGCTAGACATGCTAGCAGTAGCCAAGGACATGAACATTCTCTAGTGGATGCTAGCCATGCTAGCTGTAGCCAAGGACATGAACATTCTCTAGTGGATGCTAGCCATGCTAGCTGTAGCCAAGGACATGAGCATTCTCTAGTGGATGCTAACCATGCTAGCTGTAGCCAAGGACATGAGCATTCTCTAGTGGATGCTAGCCATGCTAGCTGTAGCCAAGACATTAACATTCTCTAGTGGATGCTAGCTATGCTAGCTGTAGCCAAGGACATGAACATTCTCTAGTGGATGCTAACCATGCTAGCTGTAGCCAAGGACATGTTGGATATGAGGATTGTGATCCCTACAAATAGGGATGAGGAGTTTAGAGAGACCTCTGCAGTATTGTTATGTAATGACTAGAGCTGAAAGACACACACACAAGAATGGGTAATGGGAGAATGTGCTTTCTCAATGTGTTTCTTTGGCCAAGTGTGGGTGTGTCTGTATCCATAGAGAATCTATCAGCTGTCCATTAGTATTACTGTCGGGACCCACAAAAATACAAAGCTTGGCCTCTATGACTGCAGTGTGAGCCAATGACCAACCATCCTCCTCACTCCCCTTGGCCCTGTCTGTCCCGTAGGTCAGCTGTTAGTCAGGTCAGCTGTTAATCAGGTCAGCTGTTAATCATGTCCGCTGTTAAACAGGTCAGCTGCTAGTCAGCCCTGCTGGGTTTAACACTTATATAAGAGGAAGTCACTTCCCTGTTTTGCACCTAAGATTGGCCATGTGTTATCTTACCTGCACGACTGTGCCTAGCTACGGTACATTCGTCGTTATTGTAAGAGAGAATGTGTTCTCAAAGACTTACCTGGTTAAATAAAGACTCACCTGGTACCTCTTAAGGATCGGACCCTTTCTTCAATTTTCACCTAAAATGACATGCCTGTAGCTCAGGACCTGAAGCAAGGATATACATATTCTTGATACCATTTGAAAGGAAACACTTAGAAGTTTGTGGAAATGTGAAATCAATGTAGGAGAATATAACACATTAGATCTGGGAAAATATAATACGAAGAAAAAACATTTGTTTTACCCAAAATCATCTTTGAAATGCAAGAGAAAAAGGCCACAACGTGTTATTTAGATTTTGGCCACTAGATGGAAGCAGTGTACGTGCAAAGATTTTTTTACAGATCCAATGAACCTTTGCATTACTGTTCAAAATGTTGTATCAACTCTGCCCAAATGTGGCTTTATTGATACATTTTGAAGTTCATAACTGGGCAATTCTCCTCAAACAATAGCATGGTATTCTTTCACTGTAATAGCTACTGTAAATTGGACAGTGCAGTTAGATTAACAATACATTTAAGCTTTCTGCCCTTAATCAGATACAGTTGAAGTCGTAAGATTACATACACTTAGGTTGGAGTCATTAAAACTCGTTTTTCAACCACTATAGTTTTGGCAAGTCGGTAAGGACATCTACTTTGTGTATGACACAAGTCATTTTTCCAACTATTGTTTACAGACAGATTATTTCACTTATAATTCACTGTTCCACAATTCCAGTGGGTCAGAAGTTTACATACACTAAGTTGACTGTGCCTTTTAACAGCTTGGAAAATTCCCGAAAATAATGTCATGGCTTTAGAAGCTTCTGATAGGCTAATTGACATCATTTGAGTCAATTGGAGGTGTACCTGTGGATGTATTTCAAGGCCTACCTTCAAACTCAGTACCTCTTGGCTTGACATCATTGGAACATTTAAAGAAATCAGCGAAGACCTCAGAAAAAAAATTGTTGACCTCCACAAGTCTGGGTCATCCTTGGGAGCAATTTCCAAATGCCTGACGGTACCACGTTCATCTGTACAAACAATATTATGCAAGTATAAACACCATGGGACCACGCAGCCGTCACACTGCTCAGGAAGGAGATGCGTTCTGTCTCCTAGCGATGAACGTACTTTGGTGCAAAAAGTGCAAATCAATCCCACAACAACAACAAAGAACCTTGCGAAGATGCTGGAGGAAACAGGTACAAAAGTTACTATATCCACAGTAAAATGAGTCCTATATCGACATAACCTGAAAGGCCGCTCAGCAAGGAAGAAGCCACTGCTCCAAAACCGCCATAAAAAGCCAGACTACGGTTTGCAACTGCAAACTAAAGCTTGGTCGCAAATGGGTCTTCCAAATGGACAATGACCCCAAGCGTACTTCCAAAGTTGTGGCCAAATGGCTTAAGGACAACAAAGTCAAGGTATTGGAGTGGCCATCACAAAGCCCTGACCTTAATCCCATAGAAAAAAAACTTGTGGGAAGAACTGAAAAAGTGTGTGTCTATATCCTGGGAAATGTTATTGTTACTTACAACCTCATGCTAATCACATAGCACACGATAGCTCAACCATCCCGTAGGGGTTCACCAATCACGTAGAGGTTAAATAAAGACGTACCTGGTTAAATAAAGACTCACCTGGTTAAATAAAGACTCACCTGGTTAAATAAAGACTTACCTGGTTAAATAAAGACTCACCTGGTTAAATAAGGACTCACTTGGTTAAATAAAGACTCACCTGGTTAAATTTTTTATTTTATTTATTTTACCTTTATTTAACCAGGCAAGTCAGTTAAGAACAAATTCTTATTTTCAATGACGGCCTGGGAACAGTGGGTTAACTGCCTGTTCAGGGGCAGAACGACAGATTTGTACCTTGTCAGCTCGGGGGTTTGAACTCACAACCTTCCGGTTACTAGTCCAACGCTCTAACCAGTGCGTTGGTTAAATAAAGACTCACTTGGTTAAATAAAGACTCACCTGGTTAAATAAAGACTCACCTGGTTAAATAAAGACTTACCTGGTTAAATAAAGACTCACCTGGTTAAATAAAGACTCACCTGGTTAAATAAAGACTCACCTGGTTAAATAAAGACTCACTTGGTTAAATAAAGACTCACCTGGTTAAATAAAGACTTACCTGGTTAAATAAAGACTTACCTGGTTAAATAAAGACTCACCTGGTTAAATAAAGACTTACCTAGTTAAAAAAATAAATAAAAAATAAGCAGTGTTCTTCATGGTCAAGGTTCCAAGACCCTAAACCTATTTTGCCAGATATATCTAGCAGTGAACCACAAATGTTCCGTTTCTCCCTCCCCAACCGTTCTCTTCGGGGTTCCTGAAGAGCAGAGACCGGTCCCACCAGAAGTTCTACTGTATCTTGTTATGATTCTCATATGGTTGTAATGTTCTGTACGGTTCCTGAAGAGCAGAGATCGGTCCCACCAGAAGTTCTACTGTATCTTGTTATGATTCTCATATGGTTGTTATGTTCTGTAGGGTTCCTGAAGAGCAGAGACCGGTCCCACCAGAAGTTCTACTCCCTGATGACCAAGACTCAGATGTTCATCAGATTCATAGAGGAGTGCTCCTTCGTCTCAGACAAAGACGCCAGCTTGGCCTTCTTCGATGACTGTGTGGACAAGGTACAGCTTGGTTTATAATACTGTCATCCCTGTCCTGTATAGACCTATTCTCTGAAATAACCCTTCTCCATACAGCTTGGTTTATAGTACTATATCATCCTAGTCATATATATAGACCTATCCTCTGTGAAATGTATCTCCCTGTCTAGTAACTATGCTATCCTCTATCAGTGTTCTTCTCCCTGTCTAGTAACTATGCTATCCTCTATCAGTGTTCTTCTCCCTGTCTGGTAGCTATGCTATCCTCTGTCAGTGTTCTTCTCCCTGTCTAGTAGCTATGCTATCCTCTATCAGTGTTCTTCTCCCTGTCTGGTAGCTATGCTATCCTCTGTCAGTGTTCTTCTCCCTGTCTAGTAGCTATGCTATCCTCTATCAGTGTTCTTCTCCCTGTCTGGTAGCTATGCTATCCTCTATCAGTGTTCTTCTCCCTGTCTGGTAGCTATGCTATCCTCTATCAGTGTTCTTCTCCCTGTCTAGTAGCTATGCTATCCTCTATCAGTGTTCTTCTCCCTGTCTGGTAGCTATGCTATCCTCTGTCAGTGTTCTTCTCCCTGTCTAGTAGCTATGCTATCCTCTATCAGTGTTCTTCTCCCTGTCTAGTAGCTATGCTATCCTCTATCAGTGTTCTTCTCCCTGTCTAGTAGCTATGCTATCCTATATCAGTGTTCTTCTCCCTGTCTAGTAGCTATGCTTGATATCCTCTACCTTTACTTTCTCTCTCCCATTCATATCCATTCCCCTCCATTCCCCTTTACTCTGTTAAGGGCTGATGTAGGTGCAGCCAAAGCATTAACACAGCAGATTTTTACTAATTAAGTCTTTATTGAAGACCGTGGGTGTTTCTCAATATGCATACTACCGTGCTCCCCTGAGTCACTGGGTGTTTCTCAATATGCATACTACCGTGCTCCCCTGAGTCACTGGGTGTTTCTCAATATGCATACTACCGTGCTCCCCTGAGTCACTGGGTGTTTCTCAATATGCATACTACCGTGCTCCCCTGAGTCACTGGGTGTTTCTCAATATGCATACTACCGTGCTCCCCTGAGTCACTGGGTGTTTCTCAATATGCATATTACCGTGCTCCACACTCTCATGCTTCTAGTGCATTTTCCCGAGGACATTCTCTTGAGTACGCATAAAACATTCCATTTGAGAAGCACTCCCCCCTACTGTATTACCTCACACTGAGCAGCACTCCCCCCTACTGTATTACCTCATGCTGAGTACCACTCCCCCTACTGTATTACCTCATGCTGAGCAGCACTCCCCCTACTGTATTACCTCATGCTGAGCAGCACTCCCCCCTACTGTATTACCTCACGCTGAGCAGCACTCCCCCCTACTGTATTACCTCACACTGAGCAGCACTCCCCCTACTGTATTACCTCATGCTGAGCAGCACTCCCCCTACTGTATTACCTCATGCTGAGCAGCACTTCCCCCTACTGTATTACCTCATGCTGAGCAGCACTCCCTCGACTGTATTACCTCACACTGAGCAGCACTCCCCCTACTGTATTACCTCATGCTGAGCAGCACTCCCCCTACTGTATTACCTCATGCTGAGTAGCACTCCCCCTACTGTATTACCTCACACTGAGCAGCACTCCCCCCTACTGTATTACCTCACACTAAGCAGCACTACCCCTACTGTATTACCTCACGCCGAGCAGCACTCCCCCCTACTGTATTACCTCACGCTGAGCAGCACTCCCCCCTACTGTATTACCTCAAGCTGAGTAGCTCTCCCCCTACTGTATTACCTCCCACTACCCCTACTGTATTACCTCACGCTGAACATCACTCCCCCCTACTGTATTACCTCACGCTGAGCAGCACTCCCCCCTACTGTATTACCTCACACTAAGCAGCACTACCCCTACTGTATTACCTCACGCCGAGCAGCACTCCCCCCTACTGTATTACCTCACGCTGAGCAGCACTCCCCCCTACTGTATTACCTCAAGCTGAGTAGCACTCCCCCCTACTGTATTACCTCACGCTGAGCAGCACTCCCCCCTACTGTATTACCTCAAGCTGAGTTTGACTCCCCCTACTGTATTACCTCACGCTGAGCAGCACTCCCCCTACTGTATTACCTCACGCTGAGCAGCCCTCCCCCTACTGTATTTAGTCAGCCACCAATTGTGCAAGTTCTCCCACTTATAAAGATGAGAGAGGTCTGTAATAAAAAAAAATCCAGAAAATCACATTGTAGGATTTTTAGTGAATTTATTTGCCAATTATGGTGGAACATAAGTATTTGGTCACCTACAAACTCTCACAGATCTGTATCTTCTTCTTAAGAGGCTCCTCTGTCCTCAACTTGTTCGCTGTATTAATGGCACCTGTTTGAACTTGTTATCAGTATAAAAGACACCTGTCCACAACCTCAAACAGTCACACTCCAAACTCCACTATGGCCAAGACCAAAGAGCTGTCAAAGGACACCAGAAACAAAATTGTAGACCTGCACCAGGCTGGGAAGACTGAATCTGCAATAGGTAAGCAGCTTGGTTTGAAGAAATCAACTGTGGGAGCAATTATTAGGAAATGGAAGACATACAAGACCACTGATAATCTCCCTCGATCTGGGGCTCCACGCAAGATCTCACCCCGTGTGGTCAAAATGATCACAAGAACGGTGAGCAAAAATCCCAGAACCACACGGTGGGACCTAATGAATGACCTGCAGAGAGCTGGGACCAAAGTAACAATGCCTACCATCAGTAACACACTACGCCACCAGGGACTCAAATCCTGCAGTGCCAGACGTGTTTAAGGCAGTACATGTCCAGGCCCATCTGAAGTTTGCTAAAGAGCATTTGGATGATCCAGAAGAAGATTGGGAGAATGTCATATGGTCAGATGAAACCAAAATATAACTTTTTGGTAAAAACTCAACTCGTCGTGTTTGGAGGACAAAGAATGCTGAGTTGCATCCAAAGAACACCATACCTACTGTGAAGCATGGGGGTGGCACCATCATGCTTTGGGGCTGTTTTTCTGCAAAGGGACCAGGACGACTGATCCGTGTAAAGGAAAGAATGAATGGGGCCATGTATCGTGAGATTTTGAGTGAAAACCTCCTTCCATCAGCAAGGGCATTGAAGATGAAACGTGGCTGGGTCTTTCAGCATGACAATGATCCCAAACACACCGCCCGGGCAACGAAGAAGTGGCTTCGTAAGAAGCATTTCAAGGTCCTGGAGTGGCCTAGCCATTCTCCAGATCTCAACCCCATAGAAAATCTTTGGAGGGAGTTGAAAGTCCGTGTTGCCCAGCAACAGCCCCAAAACATCACTGCTCTAGAGGAGATCTGCATGGAGGAATGGGCCAAAATACCAGCAACGGTGTGTGAAAACCTTGTGAAGACTTACAGAAAACGTTTGACCTCTGTCATTGCCAACAAAGGGTATATAACAAAGTATTTAGATAAACTTTTATTATTGACCAAATACTTATTTTCCACCATAATTTGCAAATAAAATCATAAAAAATCCTACAATGTGATTTTCTGGATTTTTTTTCTCATTTTGTCTGTCATAGTTGAAGTGTACCTATGATGAAAATTACAGGCCTCTCTCATCTTTTTAAGTGGGAGAACTTGCACAATTGGTGGCTGACTAAATACTTTTTTGCCCCACTGTATATTTTTATGTATGGTTTTGCCAGACCAACCCAGGGATGTAGTGGAGGGTAAATAACCTTTATTTGTGAAATAGCGTTTACTTGCCTTTTTATTTTGTTAATGATCGTTTATCCACTTATTATTGCTTTCCCAGCATTGATCTGAGTTGTAATCGCACCTACCTTTGCTAACGAGTGAAATCATGAATGATTCATGAATGCTCGTTATGTTCGCCTGCTCTCCTGGATTTGCCTCGTTAGCAACGCATTCACTCACCACTCTGTCCAACGGGAAACTCCGGCCACTACATAGGCCGAGTGGTGAAACAAACTACCTCAGCCCAGACCTACGGTGGCAAGTGGCAGAGAGACGCTGCTGACAGTGTGATTTTTTTTTATTTTTAACATCCCTCGACTCCTGCCGTGTCAACAGACATCCCCCGAACCAAAACATCCCTCGACTCCTGCCGTGTCAACAGACATCCCCCGAACCAAAACATCCCTCGACTCCTGCCGTGTCAACAGACATCCCCTAAACCAAAACATCCCCAGAACCAAAAAAACGGATTAAGTTTGACGCTAACGCTGAACGGAGTCTGACCTCGGCAGGACTGAAATGAAGCTAGCTATAATCAAAAGATGGGCTGGGCTATAAGTTCTCATACAAAATACCCTTTTTTTTACAGAGAGTAGTGAGATAGACAGTGGTGAGTCAGGCTGCAATGACCCTAACCCAAATGAGATACACAGAGAGAAGCCAGCAGGGAGAGAGGTTAGAGAATCTTTAATCTTATCAAACACAATAACTTGTTGCTCATCAAATGTGTATAGAATACAACATTTTATAGTAAACTAATGGCCTTTTACACTGTCAGAATTAACTTTCATGTCATTATATGTTGGGACAGCCTATGGGACCTAACATTTTGTGAAATATAAAGACAATTTAATGTTATTGTCACGTACACTGAACAGAAATATAAACGCAACAATTTTAAAGATTTTACTGAGTTACAGGTCATATAAGGAAATCGGTCAACATCATCAGTACTGACTTACCACTCATGAATGTAGTAAATAGGTAGTGAAACACCTATTATTGAGTAGATCTTGTAAGATGGTGATGAATAGTAAGTCAGGTTATGGTGATCTACTGCCATCTGGTGGCGACCAGAAACAATTGCATAATAGGAACTGTTGCAAATTGATGGTCCTTAAAAATAATTATTAGTGCTTGTAAAAAAGTACTTGAAAGTCCTTGAATTTGATTTGTCACCGTCTGTACGAACCCAGCGTTTCGTGTACTTTGATTTGGACTCATACTCCAACCCTCCCGTGCTCCAATTTGCTTAATCAGAGCACTGTAGTATGCATTTTGGGAAACACCCTGTGAGTAATTCAATTAGTTACTGCTTGGCTGGAGCCAAAGCCTGCACCCACACTGACCCATTGTGGATAAGATTGCCCACCCCTGATTAACATCTAGTTGGTTTTCTTCCTGTAGCCTCTCCTAGTCCAATCAGCCCTTTAACCATGGTACTGTCTGGTTATTTCCTTTAACCATGGTACTGTCTGGTTATTTCCTTTAACCTTAGTACTGTCTGGTTATTTCCTTTAACCACGGTACTGTCTGGTTATTTCCTTTAACCATGGTACTGCCTGGTTATTTCCTTTAACCACGGTACTGTCTGGTTATTTCCTTTAACCACGGTACTGTCTGGTTATTTCCTTTAACCACGGTACTGTCTGGTTATTTCCTTTAACCACGGTACTGTCTGGTTATTTCCTTTAACCATGGTACTGTCTGGTTATTTCCTTTAACCATGGTACTGTCTGCTGTCTGGTTATTTCCTTTAACCATGGTACTGTCTGGTTATTTCCTTTAACCATGGTACTGTCTGGTTATTTCCTTTAACCACGGTACTGTCTGGTTATTTCCTTTAACCACGGTACTGTCTGGTTATTTCCTTTAGCCACGGTACTGTCTGGTTATTTCCTTTAACCATGGTGCTGTCTGGTTATTTCCTTTAACCACGGTACTGTCTGGTTATTTCCTTTAACCATGGTACTGTCTGGTTATTTCCTTTAACCACGGTACTGTCTGGTTATTTCCTTTAACCACGGTACTGTCTGGTTATTTCCTTTAACCATGGTACTGTCTGGTTATGTCCTTTAACCATGGTACTGTCTGGTTATTTCCTTTAACCATGGTACTGCCTGGTTATTTCCTTTAACCACGGTACTGTCTGGTTATTTCCTTTAACCATGGTACTGTCTGGTTATTTCCTTTAACCACGGTACTGTCTGTTGTCTGGTTATTTCCTTTAACCACTGTACTGTCTGGTTATTTCCTTTAACCATGGTACTGTCTGGTTATTTTCTTTAACCATGGTACTGTCTGGTTATTTCCTTTAACCACGGTACTGTCTGCTGTCTGGTTATTTCCTTTAACCATGGTACTGTCTGCTGTCTGGTTATTTCCTTTAACCACGGTACTGTCTGCTGTCTGGTTATTTCCTTTAACCATGGTACTGTCTGGTTATTTCCTTTAACCTTAGTACTGTCTGGTTATTTCCTTTAACCATGGTACTGTCTGGTTATTTCCTTTAACCACGGTACTGTCTGGTTATTTCCTTTAACCACGGGACTGTCTGGTTATTTCCTTTAACCATGGTACTGTCTGGTTATTTCCTTTAACCACGGTACTGTCTGGTTATTTCCTTTAACCACGGTACTGTCTGGTTATTTCCTTTAACCATGGTACTGTCTGGTTATTTCCTTTAACCACGGTACTGTCTGGTTATTTCCTTTAACCACGGTACTGTCTGGTTATTTCCTTTAACCATGGTACTGTCTGGTTATTTCCTTTAACCATGGTACTGTCTGGTTATTTCCCATCAGTCCTGCTCTCCTCCAACTGTATCTAACTCAATATGCTCTCTTCTCTTCTCTTCTCTTGTTCCACCTCTCCTCTCTGCCTCCCTGTGCATGCAGATCTACAGTGCAGACAAAGGAGGCAAGGTGAGTGTGACTGTGTCCACCCTCACACTCTACCACCCTGACATCCTACCACCCTCACACTGTACCACCCTGACACTCCACCACCCTGACATTCTACAGGGTATGATAGTGTGAATATATTGCTTCATGCTACAGGGTATGATAGTCGTCGTACCACTCTACCACCCTGACACTATACCACTATACCACCCTGGCACTCTACCACCCTGGCACTCTACCACCCTGACACTATACCACTCTACCACCCTGACGCTCTACCACCCTGACACTATACCATACTGACACTCTACCAATCTACCACCCTGACACTCTACCACCCTGACGTCGTACCACTCTACCACCCTGACACTCTAACACCCTGACACTCTACCACTCTACCACCCTGACATTGTACCAATCTACCACCCTGACACTATACCACTCTACCACCCTGACATTGTACCAATCTACCACCCTGACACTCTACCACTCTACCCTCCTGACGCCGTACCAATCTACCACCCTGACACTATACCACTCTACCACCCTGATACACTGTACCACCCTGACACTGTACCACCCTGACACTATACCACCCTGACACTCTACCACCCTGACACTATACCACTCTACCACCCTGACACTGTACCACCCTGACACTGTACCACCCTGACACTCTACCACCCTGACACTGTACCACCCTGACATTGTACCACCCTGACACTCTACTACTCTACCACCCTGACACTATACCACTCTACCACCCTGACACTGTACCACCCTGACACTGTACCACCCTGACACTCTACCACCCTGACACTCTACCACCCTGACACTATACCACCCTGACACTCTACCACCCTGACACTATACCACCCTGACACTCTACCACCCTGACACTGTACCACCCTGACACTCTACCACCCTGACACTCTACCACCCTGACACTATACCAATCTACCACCCTGACACTCTACCACTCTGACACAACTGATTTACTGTCAACTAAGTTCTGTCCATACTACTGTTGCTTCATTCTACAGGGTATGCTAGTGTGCATACATTGCTTCATGCTACAGGGTATGATAGTGTGCATATATTGCTTCATTCTACTGGGTATGATAGTGTGCATATTGGGTCTCCTAGAGCCTTTCCATGGTAGGTTACCACCTCAGTCTCTGAATGTTGATGAATTCCGTTCTGCACTTAGACACTCTCAGCTATGCATGTCCCAAGTCTTCCATTTCAAGACATGATACCTAATGTGGGTCAGTAGCCCTTAGGAGCAGTTAGTGTGAACTACGGGAGGAAGTCAGCACCACCTAGCTAGCTCTCTAGGAGCAGGTTGCTGATTAACTACTGCTGTTGAGCTTCGCAGTACAGGACAGTCCACCTCTCTGTCTCTGTTACCTTCCCTTCTGTAGTAAAACACAGGACAGTCCACCTCTCTGTCTCTGCTACCTTCCCTTCTGTAGTAAAACACAGGACAGACCACCTCTCTGTCTCTGCTACCTTCCCTTCTGTAGTAAAACACAGGACAGACCACCTCTCTGTCTCTGTCTCTGCTACCTTCCCTTCTGTAGTAAAACACAGCGAGTCTCTCTACTCTGCTACCTTCCCTTCTGTAGTAAAACACAGGACAGTCCACCTCTCTGTCTCTGTCTCTGCTACCTTCCCTTCTGTAGTAAAACACAGGACAGTCCACCTCTCTGTCTCTGCTACCTTCCCTTCTGTAGTAAAACACAGGACAGTCCACCTCTCTGTCTCTGTTACCTTCCCTTCTGTAGTAAAACACAGGACAGTCCACCTCTCTGTCTCTGTCTCTGCTACCTTCCCTTCTGTAGTAAAACACAGGACAGTCCACCTCTCTGTCTCTGTTACCTTCCCTTCTGTAGTAAAACACAGGACAGTCCACCTCTCTGTCTCTGCTACCTTCCCTTCTGTAGTAAAACACAGCGAGTCTCTCTACTCTGCAAGTCTTTCGTTGTGGATCGTTGTATCCAGTTTGCTGCAGCAGCACTGGTGTCTGTGGTAGAAAACCCCTACTTCCTTTCTCTAATGATTTCAGCCTTGCATTTTTCATGACTTGAGCTGAGAAGGGCTTTTTAGCAGCTCATTGATGTGTAAAAGGCCTGATGGTGGAGGTTTGGAGTTGATGTGGAGGTGTAGAGTTGATGTGGAGGTTTACAGTTGATGTGGAGGTTTACAGTTGATGTGGAGGTTTACAGTTGATGTGGAGGTTTAGAGTTGATGTGGAGGTTTAGAGTTGATGTGGAGGTTTAGAGTTGATGTGGAGGTTTAGAGTTGATGTGGAGGTTTACAGTTGATGTGGAGGTTTAGAGTTGATGTGGAGGTTTACAGTTGATGTGGAGGTTTACAGTTGATGTGGAGGTGTAGAGTTGATGTGGAGGTTTAGAGTTGATGTGGAGGTTTACAGTTGATGTGGAGGTTTACAGTTGATGTGGAGGTGTACAGTTGATGTGGAGGTTTACAGTTGATGTGGAGGTTTACAGTTGATGTGGAGGTTTACAGTTGATGTGGAGGTTTACAGTTGATGTGGAGGTTTAGAGTTGATGTGGAGGTTTACAGTTGATGTGGAGGTTTACAGTTGATGTGGAGGTTTACAGTTGATGTGGAGGTTTAGAGTTGATGTGGAGGTTTAGAGTTGATGTGGAGGTTTAGAGTTGATGTGGAGGTTTAGAGTTGATGTGGAGGTTTACAGTTGATGTGGAGGTTTAGAGTTGATGTGGAGGTTTAGAGTTGATGTGGAGGTTTACAGTTGATGTGGAGGTGTAGAGTTGATGTGGAGGTGTAGAGTTGATGTGGAGGTTTAGAGTTGATGTGGAGGTTTACAGTTGATGTGGAGGTTTACAGTTGATGTGGAGGTTTACAGTTGATGTGGAGGTTTACAGTTGATGTGGAGGTTTACAGTTGATGTGGAGGTTTACAGTTGATGTGGAGGTTTACAGTTGATGTGGAGGTTTAGAGTTGATGTGGAGGTTTACAGTTGATGTGGAGGTTTAGAGTTGATGTGGAGGTTTACAGTTGATGTGGAGGTTTACAGTTGATGTGGAGGTTTACAGTTGATGTGGAGGTTTACAGTTGATGTGGAGGTTTACAGTTGATGTGGAGGTTTACAGTTGATGTGGAGGTTTACAGTTGATGTGGAGGTTTACAGTTGATGTGGAGGTTTAGAGTTGATGTGGAGGTTTACAGTTGATGTGGAGGTTTAGAGTTGATGTGGAGGTTTACAGTTGATGTGGAGGTTTACAGTTGATGTGGAGGTTTACAGTTGATGTGGAGGTTTAGAGTTGATGTGGAGGTTTACAGTTGATGTGGAGGTTTACAGTTGATGTGGAGGTTTACAGTTGATGTGGAGGTTTACAGTTGATGTGGAGGTTTACAGTTGATGTGGAGGTTTACAGTTGATGTGGAGGTTTACAGTTGATGTGGAGGTTTACAGTTGATGTGGAGGTTTACAGTTGATGTGGAGGTTTAGAGTTGATGTGGAGGTTTAGAGTTGATGTGGAGGTTTAGAGTTGATGTGGAGGTTTAGAGTTGATGTGGAGGTTTACAGTTGATGTGGAGGTTTACAGTTGATGTGGAGGTTTACAGTTGATGTGGAGGTTTAGAGTTGATGTGGAGGTTTACAGTTGATGTGGAGGTTTAGAGTTGATGTGGAGGTTTAGAGTTGATGTGGAGGTTTACAGTTGATGTGGAGGTTTACAGTTGATGTGGAGGTTTACAGTTGATGTGGAGGTTTACAGTTGATGTGGAGGTTTAGAGTTGATGTGGAGGTTTAGAGTTGATGTGGAGGTTTACAGTTGATGTGGAGGTTTACAGTTGATGTGGAGGTTTACAGTTGATGTGGAGGTTTACAGTTGATGTGGAGGTTTAGAGTTGATGTGGAGGTTTACAGTTGATGTGGAGGTTTAGAGTTGATGTGGAGGTTTAGAGTTGATGTGGAGGTTTGGAGTTGATGTGGAGGTTTAGAGTTGATGTGGAGGTTTAGAGTTGATGTGGAGGTGTAGAGTTGATGTGGAGGTTTAGAGTTGATGTGGAGGTTTAGAGTTGATGTGGAGGTTTAGAGTTGATGTGGAGGTTTACAGTTGATGTGGAGGTTTACAGTTGATGTGGAGGTTTACAGTTGATGTGGAGGTTTACAGTTGATGTGGCGGTTTACAGTTGATGTGGAGGTTTACAGTTGATGTGGAGGTTTACAGTTGATGTGGAGGTTTACAGTTGATGTGGAGGTTTACAGTTGATGTGGCGGTTTACAGTTGATGTGGAGGTTTACAGTTGATGTGGAGGTTTACAGTTGATGTGGAGGTTTAGAGTTGATGTGGAGGTTTAGAGTTGATGTGGAGGTTTAGAGTTGATGTGGAGGTTTACAGTTGATGTGGAGGTTTACAGTTGATGTGGAGGTTTACAGTTGATGTGGAGGTTTACAGTTGATGTGGAGGTTTACAGTTGATGTGGAGGTTTACAGTTGATGTGGAGGTTTACAGTTGATGTGGAGGTTTACAGTTGATGTGGAGGTTTAGAGTTGATGTGGAGGTGTAGAGTTGATGTGGAGGTGTAGAGTTGATGTGGAGGTTTACAGTTGATGTGGAGGTTTAGAGTTGATGTGGAGGTGTAGAGTTGATGTGGAGGTGTAGAGCTGACTCTTCTAAGGTGTATTTTCTTGTCTCTCCCAGGGAGAGTCTGTGTTCTGAATCCCTGATCCAATTATGTGGTCCATTTGCTGTTATCGTGTGTGTGTGTGTGTGTGTGTGTGTGTGTGTGTGTGTGTGTGTGTCTGTGTGTGTGTGTGTGTAGTCCACTGGGTCTAGTATATTCAGTGGTTTGTGTTGTCCTGTCAGATCTCTCCCTCTACATCTGATGTAGTGAAACATGACATTCAGTAATCAGTATCTGGAGGGAGGAGGGCAAGGAGGGAGGGAGGAAGGAGACAGGGAGGGAGGGAGGGAGGGAGGAAGGGAGGGAGGGAGGAGGGCAGGGAGGGAGGGGGGGAGGGAGGGGGGGGAGGCAGGGAGGGAGGGGGGAGGAGGGGAGGGAGGGAGGAGGGAGACAGGGAGGGAGGGAGGAAGGAGGGCAGGGGGGGAGGGAGGAGGGCAGGGAGGGAGGGAGGAAGGAGACAGGGAGGGAGAGAGGGAGGAGGGGAGGGAGGGAGGGAGGGAGGGAGGGAGGGAGGGAGGGAGGGAGGGAGGGAGGAGGGCAGGGAGGGAGGAGGGCAGGGAGGGAGGGGGGGCATGGAGGGAGGGAGGGGGGCATGGAGGGAGGAAGGAGACAGGGAGGGAGGGGGCAGGGAGGGAGGAAGAAGACAGGGAGGGAGGGAGGGGGGCATGAAGGGAGGGAGGGGGGCATGGAGGGAGGGAGGCAGGCAGGGAGGGGGGGGCAGGGAGGCCCTTCCTCGATCCATCCTTCTCTCCCTCCTCCCTCCCTTCCTCGATCCATCCTTCTCTCCCTCCCTCCTCCCTCCCTTTCTCGATCCATCCTTCTCTCCCTCCCTCCTCCTTCCCTTTCTCGATCCATCCTTCTCTCCCTCCTCCCTCCCTTCCTCGATCCATCCTTCTCTCCCTCCCTCCTCCTTCCCTTTCTCGATCCATCCTTCTCTCCCTCCCTCCTCCTTCCCTTTCTCGATCCATCCTTCTCTCCCTCCTCCCTCCCTTCCTCGATCCATCCTTCTCTCCCTCCCTCCTCCCTCCCTTTCTCGATCCATCCTTCTCTCCCTCCCTCCTCCTTCCCTTCCTCGATCCATCTTTCTCTCTCTCCCTCCTCCCTCCCTCCCTCGATCCATCTTTCTCTCCCTCCCTCCTCCCTCCCTTCCTCGATCCATCCTTCTCTCCCTAATCCTTAAGTATATCAGGTTAACTCACCAGAAGGGCTTATCTCAATGACACCCTCACTGCACTGTGGTGTCCCTGAGAGGATTACACACACACACACACACACACACACTCCCTCCCTCCCTCAGAGAGCTCCATGTCCAGATCAGCTGAACTCGATGTTCTCGACCAGAAACAGAGAAAACACAACCTCTCTCTGCAGTCCTGCGCTTTAGCTCTTGCATTCGTGTCTTTGTTTTGGACTTGTCTACTCCAACAGAGGAAGTGTAGCCTCTGGCATGGTTTTACACCATCACTGTCTCTCGGCTGTCTCTCTGGCTAGTGCTGCTCTAGTACAATACTAAACACTCAGACTGTAACACACTGGCTAGTGCTGCTCTAGTACAATACTAAACACTCAGACTGTAACACACTGGCTAGTGCTGCTCTAGTACAATACTAAACACTCAGACAGTAACACACTGGCTAGTGCTGCTCTAGTACAATACTAAACACTCAGACTGTAACACACTGGCTAGTGCTGCTCTAGTACAATACTAAACACTCAGACTGTAACACACTGGCTAGTGCTGCTCTAGTACAATACTAAACACTCAGACTGTAACACACTGGCTAGTGCTGCTCTAGTACAATACTAAACACTCAGACTGTAACACACTGGCTAGTGCTGCTCTAGTACAATACTAAACACTCAGACTGTAACACACTGGCTAGTGCTGCTCTAGTCCAATACTAAACACTCAGACTGTAACACACTGGCTAGTGCTGCTCTAGTACAATACTAAACACTCAGACTGTAACACACTGGCTAGTGCTGCTCTAGTCCAATACTAAACACTCAGACTGTAACACACTGGCTAGTGCTGCTCTAGTACAATACTAAACACTCAGACTGTAACACACTGGCTAGTGCTGCTCTAGTCCAATACTAAACACTCAGACTGTAACACACTGGCTAGTGCTGCTCTAGTACAATACTAAACACTCAGACTGTAACACACTGTACAACCAGATTTATTTACAGTTTATTTTAAAGTGTTTCTCAACATGGGAAAACATCTATAATTGTAATTGTTTTAGTAATGAAGTGGTTTCCAGCAGTAGAGGAAAGATTCCACACTAAATGAGACGTTTTACCCAGAAGAAGAGACCAGACAGACTCTGTCGCTGTGTCGACTAACAATGTTTTAACGAAGCAAATAACACCATAACGTCTCCACCTCATCCGTCTGCTCCCACACTAAACACATCCTCACTCTTCTGCTGACCTTTAACAGCTTGAATGGACCTCTTACACCACACAGCCCATGAGTTCCTGACCCAGTTAACCTTAACTTTAACAGCTTGAATTGACCTCTTTCACCACACAGCCCATGAGTTACTGACCCAGTTAACAGCTTGAATTGACCTCTTACACCACACAGCCCATGAGTTCCTGACCCAGTTAACCTTAACTTTAACAGCTTGAATTGACCTCTTTCACCACACAGCCCATGAGTTACTGACCCAGTTAACCTTAACGGGGGGGTGAACAGTGAGGACCCCCCCTATTCACTTCAGTGACAGGAAGTGTACAGCACAGTGGAGTTTTATCTACTCACAGTTCATTTAACTTTAGAGCCTGACGTACACCATCTATGAGAAAGAGAGAGAGACGGAGAGACGGAGAGAGAGAGACGGAGAGAGAGAGAGAGAGAGAGAGAGAGAGAGAGGGAGAGAGAGCGAGGGAGAGAGAGAGGGAGATAGGGAGCGAGAGAGAGAGAGAGACGGAGAGAGGGAGAGAGGGAGAGACAGAGAGAGTGTCCTTTAACCATTTGTACATTGTTAAAACACTGTATATATATATATAATATGACAATTTGTAATGTCTTTATTGTTTTGAAACTTCTGTATGTGTAATGTTTACTGTTAATTTTTATTGTTTATTTCACTTTATATATTCACTTTATATATTATCTACCTAACTTGCTTTGGCAATGTTAACACATGTTTCCCATGCCAATAAAGCCCTTGAATTGAATTGAATTGAGAGAGAGAGAGAGAGACAGACATACAGACAGACAGACAGACAGACAGACAGAGAGAGAGAGAGATCAACTACCAGGGACTAGCTACACACAGTGAAGGACTGTCTCCTAGGACAGGGACTAGCTACACACAGTGAAGGACTGTCTCCTAGGACAGGGACTAGCTACACACAGTGAAGGACTGTCTCCTAGGACAGGGACTAGCTACACACAGTGAAGGACTGTCTCCTAGGACAGGGACTAGCTACACACAGTGAAGGACTGTCTCCTAGGACAGGGACTAGCTACACACAGTGAAGGACTGTCTCCTAGGACTGGGACTAGCTACACACAGTGAAGGACTGTCTCCTAGGACAGGGACTAGCTACACACAGTGAAGGACTGTCTCCTAGGACAGGGACTAGCTACACACAGTGAAGGACTGTCTCCTAGGACAGGGACTAGCTACACACAGTGAAGGACTGTCTCCTAGGACTGGGACTAGCTACACACAGTGAAGGACTGTCTCCTAGGACAGGGACTAGCTACACACAGTGAAGGACTGTGTCCTAGGACAGGGACTAGCTACACACAGTGAAGGACTGTCTCCTAGGACTGGGACTAGCTACACACAGTGAAGGACTGTCTCCTAGGACAGGGACTAGCTACACACAGTGAAGGACTGTCTCCTAAGACTGGGACTAGCTACACACAGTGAAGGACTGTCTCCTAAGACAGGGACTGACTAGTGGATACTCTGCATTGTTTGGTAGGCTGTTAATACAACCCTGAGGCCTAGTTCCCTTCCAGCACATTAAGGTTTTCGTGTCCCTCCCCTCAGGTGGACAGCGATAAGCCAGATGAGACCAGGCTGATAGAGATTGACGAATCACAGCGCAGCGAGCACACAGTCTTCATCACACCCCCTGAACTACCCCATCTGCCTGATGGAGAGGAGCACCCACTCTGCTACAGGTGCTGAACCCACTGTGTGTGTGTCTGTGTGTGTATGTGTTAGTGTGTTAACCCCAGTGTGTTCTGCCTCCCCCAGCTATGTGTTAACCCCAGTGTGTTCTGCCTCCCCAGCTATGTGTTAACCCCAGTGTGTTCTGCCTCCCCAGCTATGTGTTAGTGTGTTAACCCCAGTGTGTTCTGCCTCCCCCAGCTATGTGTTAGTGTGTTAACCCCAGTGTGTTCTGCCTCCCCAGCTATGTGTTAGTGTGTTAACCCCAGTGTGTTCTGCCTCCCCCAGCTATGTGTTAGTGTGTTAACCCCAGTGTGTTCTGCCTCCCCAGCTATGTGTTAGTGTGTTAACCCCAGTGTGTTCTGCCTCCCCAGCTATGTGTTAGTGTGTTAACCCCAGTGTGTTCTGCCTCCCCCAGCTATGTGTTAGTGTGTTAACCCCAGTGTGTTCTGCCTCCCCCAGCTATGTGTTAGTGTGTTAACCCCAGTGTGTTCTGCCTCCCCCAGCTATGTGTTAGTGTGTTAACCCCAGTGTGTTCTGCCTCCCCAGCTATGTGTTAGTGTGTTAACCCCAGTGTGTTCTGCCTCCCCCAGCTATGTGTTATTGTGTTAACCCCAGTGTGTTCTGCCTCCCCCAGCTATGTGTTAGTGTGTTAACCCCAGTGTGTTCTGCCTCCCCCAACTATATGTTTTATTTTGTTAACCCCAGTGTGTTCTGCCTCCCCAGCTATGTGTTAGTGTGTTAACCCCAGTGTGTTCTGCCTCCCCCAGCTATGTGTTAACCCCAGTGTGTTCTGCCTCCCCCAGCTATGTTAGTGTGTTAACCCCAGTGTGTTCTGCCTCCCCCAGCTATGTGTTAGTGTGTTAACCCCAGTGTGTTCTGCCTCCCCCAACTATGTGTTAACCCCAGTGTGTTTTGCCTCCCCCAGCTATGTGTTAGTGTGTTAACCCCAGTGTGTTCTGCCTCCCCCAGCTATGTGTTAGTGTGTTAACCCCAGTGTGTTCTGCCTCCCCCAGCTATGTGTTAGTGTGTTAACCCCAGTGTGTTCTGCCTCCCCCAGCTATGTGTTAACCCCAGTGTGTTCTGCCTCCCCAGCTATGTGTTTGTGTGTTAACCCCAGTGTGTTCTGCCTCCCCAGCTATATGTTAACCCCAGTGTGTTCTGCCTCCCCCAGCTATGTGTTAACCCCAGTGTGTTCTGCCTCCCCCAGCTATGTGTTAACCCCAGTGTGTTCTGCCTCCCCCAGCTATGTGTTAGTGTGTTAACCCCAGTGTGTTCTGCCTCCCCAGCTATGTGTTAGTGTGTTAACCCCAGTGTGTTCTGCCTCCCCCAGCTATGTGTTAACCCCAGTGTGTTCTGCCTCCCCCAGCTATGTGTTAACCCCAGTGTGTTCTGCCTCCCCCAGCTATGTGTTAACCCCAGTGTGTTCTGCCTCCCCCAGCTATGTGTTAACCCCAGTGTGTTCTGCCTCCCCCAGCTATGTGTTAACCCCAGTGTGTTCTGCCTCCCCCAGCTATGTGTTAACCCCAGTGTGTTCTGCCTCCCCCAGCTATGTGTTAACCCCAGTGTGTTCTGCCTCCCCCAGCTATGTGTTAGTGTGTTAACCCCAGTGTGTTCTGCCTCCCCAGCTATGTGTTAGTGTGTTAACCCCAGTGTGTTCTGCCTCCCCCAGCTATGTGTTAACCCCAGTGTGTTCTGCCTCCCCCAGCTATGTGTTAGTGTGTTAACCCCAGTGTGTTCTGCCTCCCCAGCTATGTGTTAGTGTGTTAACCCCAGTGTGTTCTGCCTCCCCCAGCTATGTGTTAACCCCAGTGTGTTCTGCCTCCCCCAGCTATGTGTTAACCCCAGTGTGTTCTGCCTCCCCCAGCTATGTGTTAACCCCAGTGTGTTCTGCCTCCCCCAGCTATGTGTTAACCCCAGTGTGTTCTGCCTCCCCCAGCTATGTGTTAACCCCAGTGTGTTCTGCCTCCCCCAGCTATGTGTTAACCCCAGTGTGTTCTGCCTCCCCCAGCTATGTGTTAACCCCAGTGTGTTCTGCCTCCCCCAGCTATGTGTTAGTGTGTTAACCCCAGTGTGTTCTGCCTCCCCAGCTATGTGTTAGTGTGTTAACCCCAGTGTGTTCTGCCTCCCCCAGCTATGTGTTAACCCCAGTGTGTTCTGCCTCCCCCAGCTATGTGTTAGTGTGTTAACCCCAGTGTGTTCTGCCTCCCCCAGCTATGTGTTAACCCCAGTGTGTTCTGCCTCCCCCAGCTATGTGTTAACCCCAGTGTGTTCTGCCTCCCCCAGCTATGTGTTAACCCCAGTGTGTTCTGCCTCCCCCAGCTATGTGTTAGTGTGTTAACCCCAGTGTGTTCTGCCTCCCCAGCTATGTGTTAGTGTGTTAACCCCAGTGTGTTCTGCCTCCCCCAGCTATGTGTTAACCCCAGTGTGTTCTGCCTCCCCCAGCTATGTGTTAACCCCAGTGTGTTCTGCCTCCCCCAGCTATGTGTTAACCCCAGTGTGTTCTGCCTCCCCCAGCTATGTGTTAACCCCAGTGTGTTCTGCCTCCCCCAGCTATGTGTTAACCCCAGTGTGTTCTGCCTCCCCCAGCTATGTGTTAGTGTGTTAACCCCAGTGTGTTCTGCCTCCCCAGCTATGTGTTAGTGTGTTAACCCCAGTGTGTTCTGCCTCCCCCAGCTATGTGTTAACCCCAGTGTGTTCTGCCTCCCCCAGCTATGTGTTAGTGTGTTAACCCCAGTGTGTTCTGCCTCCCCCAGCTATGTGTTAACCCCAGTGTGTTCTGCCTCCCCCAGCTATGTGTTAACCCCAGTGTGTTCTGCCTCCCCCAGCTATGTGTTAACCCCAGTGTGTTCTGCCTCCCCCAGCTATGTGTTAACCCCAGTGTGTTCTGCCTCCCCCAGCTATGTGTTAACCCCAGTGTGTTCTGCCTCCCCCAGCTATGTGTTAACCCCAGTGTGTTCTGCCTCCCCCAGCTATGTGTTAACCCCAGTGTGTTCTGCCTCCCCAGCTATGTGTTAGTGTGTTAACCCCAGTGTGTTCTGCCTCCCCCAGCTATGTGTTAACCCCAGTGTGTTCTGCCTCCCCAGCTATGTGTTAACCCCAGTGTGTTCTGCCTCCCCCAGCTATGTGTTAGTGTGTTAACCCCAGTGTGTTCTGCCTCCCCCAGCTATGTGTTAACCCCAGTGTGTTCTGCCTCCCCCAGCTATGTGTTAACCCCAGTGTGTTCTGCCTCCCCCAGCTATGTGTTAACCCCAGTGTGTTCTGCCTCCCCAGCTATGTGTTAGTGTGTTAACCCCAGTGTGTTCTGCCTCCCCCAGCTATGTGTTAACCCCAGTGTGTTCTGCCTCCCCCAGCTATGCAGGTTTCCCGGTGTTGAGTCTTGATCTGTTTGACCCCATGGAAGGCCTCCGACCCCCTGCCTCTCGGCTGGCTGCCCGACAGAGCTGCCCAACTAGCCCTGCACCCATGTTCAGACGCACCAAACAGGTCAACACACACACACACACACACTACACAATACACACACACACACACACACACACACACAATACACACACACAATACACACACACAATACAAACATTCTTTATGGTTTAATGTCACTGATTGGCCAGAGAGTCTCCTCCCCTGATGTCTCAGGTCTGACTACTGGAAGTCCAATAAGGAGAATGAAACTC
>NC_143047.1:44232500-44245000 GCF_057628025.1 Oncorhynchus mykiss
TCTGTCAGTGAGGAAGGTATATTAGCCTGGTCTGTCGGTGAGGAAGGTATATTAGCCTGGTCTGTCAGTGAGGAAGGTATATTAGCCTGGTCTGTCGGTGAGGAAGGTATATTAGCCTGGTCTGTCGGTGAGGAAGGTATATTAGCCTGGTCTGTCAGTGAGGAAGGTATATTAGCCTGGTCTGTCGGTGAGGAAGGTATATTAGCCTGGTCTGTCAGTGAGGAAGGTATATTAGCCTGGTCTGTCGGTGAGGAAGGTATATTAGCCTGGTCTGTCAGTGAGGAAGGTATATTAGCCTGGTCTGTCGGTGAGGAAGGTATATTAGCCTGGTCTGTCAGTGAGGAAGGTATATTAGCCTGGTCTGTCGGTGAGGAAGGTATATTAGCCTGGTCTGTCGGTGAGGAAGGTATATTAGCCTGGTCTGTCAGTGAGGAAGGTATATTAGCCTGGTCTGTCGGTGAGGAAGGTATATTAGCCTGGTCTGTCAGTGAGGAAGGTATATTAGCCTGGTCTGTCGGTGAGGAAGGTATATTAGCCTGGTCTGTCAGTGAGGAAGGTATATTAGCCTGGTCTGTCGGTGAGGAAGGTATATTAGCCTGGTCTGTCGGTGAGGAAGGTATATTAGCCTGGTCTGTCAGTGAGGAAGGTATATTAGCCTGGTCTGTCAGTGAGGAAGGTATATTAGCCTGGTCTGTCAGTGAGGAAGGTATATTAGCCTGGTCTGTCAGTGAGGGAGTTATATTAGCCTGGTCTGTCAGTGAGGAAGTTATTTTAGCCTGGTCTGTCGGTGAGGAAGTTATTTTAGCCTGGTCTGTCGGTGAGGAAGGTATATTAGCCTGGTCTGTCAGTGAGGAAGTTATATTAACCTGGTCTGTCAGTGAGGAAGTTATATTAGCCTGGTCTGTCAGTGAGGAAGGTATATTAGCCTGGTCTGTCAGTGAGGAAGGTATATTAGCCTGGTCTGTCAGTGAGGGAGTTATATTAGCCTGGTCTGTCAGTGAGGAAGTTATTTTAGCCTGGTCTGTCGGTGAGGAAGTTATTTTAGCCTGGTCTGTCGGTGAGGAAGGTATATTAGCCTGGTCTGTCAGTGAGGAAGTTATATTAGCCTGGTCTGTCAGTGAGGAAGTTATATTAGCCTGGTCTGTCGGTGAGGAAGGTATATTAGCCTGGTCTGTCGGTGAGGAAGGTATATTAGCCTGGTCTGTCGGTGAGGAAGGTATATTAGCCTGGTCTGTCAGTGAGGAAGGTATATTAGCCTGGTCTGTCAGTGAGGGAGTTATATTAGCCTGGTCTGTCGGTGAGGAAGGTATATTAGCCTGGTCTGTCGGTGAGGAAGGTATATTAGCCTGGTCTGTCGGTGAGGAAGGTATATTAGCCTGGTCTGTCGGTGAGGAAGGTATATTAGCCTGGTCTGTCGGTGAGGAAGGTATATTAGCCTGGTCTGTCAGTGAGGAAGGTATATTAGCCTGGTCTGTCAGTGAGGAAGTTATATTAGCCTGGTCTGTCAGTGAGGAAGTTATTTTAGCCTGGTCTGTCGGTGAGGAAGTTATTTTAGCCTGGTCTGTCAGTGAGGAAGGTATATTAGCCTGGTCTGTCAGTGAGGAAGTTATATTAGCCTGGTCTGTCAGTGAGGAAGTTATTTTAGCCTGGTCTGTCGGTGAGGAAGTTATTTTAGCCTGGTCTGTCAGTGAGGAAGTTATTTTAGCCTGGTCTGTCAGTGAGGAAGTTATATTAGCCTGGTCTGTCAGTGAGGAAGTTATTTTAGCCTGGTCTGTCGGTGAGGAAGTTATATTAGCCTGGTCTGTCGGTGAGGAAGTTATATTAGCCTGGTCTGTCAGTGAGGAAGGTATATTAGCCTGGTCTGTCAGTGAGGAAGTTATTTTAGCCTGGTCTGTCGGTGAGGAAGGTATATTAGCCTGGTCTGTCGGTGAGGAAGTTATATTAGCCTGGTCTGTCAGTGAGGAAGTTATATTAGCCTGGTCTGTCAGTGAGGAAGTTATATTAGCCTGGTCTGTCGGTGAGGAAGGTATATTAGCCTGGTCTGTCAGTGAGGAAGTTATATTAGCCTGGTCTGTCAGTGAGGAAGTTATATTAGCCTGGTCTGTCAGTGAGGAAGTTATATTAGCCTGGTCTGTCGGTGAGGAAGGTATATTAGCCTGGTCTGTCAGTGAGGAAGTTATATTAGCCTGGTCTGTCAGTGAGGAAGTTATATTAGCCTGGTCTGTCAGTGAGGAAGTTATATTAGCCTGGTCTGTCAGTGAGGAAGTTATTTTAGCCTGGTCTGTCGGTGAGGAAGGTATATTAGCCTGGTCTGTCGGTGAGGAAGGTATATTAGCCTGGTCTGTCGGTGAGGAAGTTATTTTAGCCTGGTCTGTCAGTGAGGAAGTTATATTAGCCTGGTCTGTCAGTGAGGAAGTTATATTAGCCTGGTCTGTCAGTGAGGAAGTTATTTTAGCCTGGTCTGTCGGTGAGGAAGGTATATTAGCCTGGTCTGTCGGTGAGGAAGGTATATTAGCCTGGTCTGTCGGTGAGGAAGGTATTTTAGCCTGGTCTGTCAGTGAGGAAGTTATTTTAGCCTGGTCTGTCGGTGAGGAAGGTATATTAGCCTGGTCTGTCGGTGAGGAAGGTATATTAGCCTGGTCTGTCGGTGAGGAAGTTATATTAGCCTGGTCTGTCGGTGAGGAAGTTATATTAGCCTGGTCTGTCAGTGAGGAAGTTATATTAGCCTGGTCTGTCAGTGAGGAAGTTATATTAGCCTGGTCTGTCAGTGAGGAAGTTATATTAGCCTGGTCTGTCGGTGAGGAAGGTATATTAGCCTGGTCTGTCGGTGAGGAAGGTATATTAGCCTGGTCTGTCGGTGAGGAAGGTATATTAGCCTGGTCTGTCGGTGAGGAAGGTATATTAGCCTGGTCTGTCGGTGAGGAAGGTATATTAGCCTGGAGTATTACCACCAGTATTACCAGGAGTATTACCATCAGTATTACCACCAGTATTACCACCAGTATTACCAGGAGTATTACCACCAGTATTACCACCAGTATTACCAGGAGTATTACCACCAGTATTACCATCAGTATTACCACCAGTATCACCAGGAGTATTACCACCAGTATTACCACCAGTATTACCAGGAGTATTACCACCAGTATCACCAGGAGTATTACCACCAGTATTACCACCAGTATTACCAGGAGTATTACCACCAGTATCACCAGGAGTATTACCACCAGTATCACCAGGAGTATTACCAGGAGTATTACCACCAGTATTACCACCAATATTACCACCAGTATCACCAGGAGTATTACCACCAGTATTACCAGGAGTATTACCACCAGTATTACCAGGAGTATTACCACCAGTATCACCAGGAGTATTACCACCAGTATTACCAGGAGTATTACCACCAGTATCACCAGGAGTATTACCACCAGTATCACCAGGAGTATTACCACCAGTATCACCAGGAGTATTACCACCAGTATCACCAGGAGTATTACCACCAGTATTACCAGGAGTATTACCACCAGTATCACCAGGAGTATTACCACCAGTATTACCACCAGTATCACCAGGAGTATTAGCACCAGTATCACCAGGAGTATTACCACCAGTATTACCAGGAGTATTACCACCGGTATTACCAGGAGTATTACCAGGAGTATAACCACCAGTATTACCACCAGTATTACCACCAGTATCACCAGGAGTATTACCACCAGTATCACCAGGAGTATTACCACCAGTATTACCAGGAGTATTACCAGGAGTATTACCACCAGTATTACCAGGAGTATTACCACCGGTATTACCAGGAGTATTACCACCAGTATTACCAGGATTATTACCACCAGTATTACCAGGAGTATTACCAGGAGTATAACCACCAGTATTACCACCAGTATTACCAGGAGTATTACCAGGAGTATAACCACCAGTATTACCACCAGTATTACCAGGAGTATTACCAGGAGTATAACCACCAGTATTACCAGGATTATTACCACCAGTATTACCACCAGTATTAGCAGGAGTATTACCACCATTATTACCAGGAGTATTACCACCAGGATCACCAGGAGTATTACCACCAGTATTACCACCAGTATTACCAGGAGTATTACCACCAGTATTACCACCAGTATTACCACCGGTGTTACCAGGAGTTTTACCATTTACAGCCTATATCAGTGAGTGTGTTTGTGAGTTAGGACGTGTAGCCTATATCAGTGAGTGTGTGTGTGAGTAAGGACGTGTAGCCTATATCAGTGAGTTCATAATTATTGCTTCTTTCTCCCTCCACTCCTCTTCCTCCTCCCCCTTTCCTCCTCCTTCTACTCCCCTTCCTCCTCCTCTTCCTCCTCCTCTTCTCCAATTCTCCCCCTCCTCCTCTCCTCCTGCTCTCCCCCTCTCCTCCTCTCCCCCTCTGCTCCCCCTTCTCCCCTCCTCCTCCCCCTTTCCTCCTCCTCCTCTCCCCCTCCTCCCTCTCCTCTCCTCCTCTTCCAGGCGGTGTTAGAGTCTACCTGGCCCTCCAGTACCAGAGGAGGTTACTTCATGTGGATGAAGCTGAGGAACGTGGTTATGGGTGTGGCTCAGTTCAGACAGGCGCTACGCAAACAGCAGCCTCCACCCACTCAGAGCCCTCTGTCAGGTAACCATGACGATGCACCGCGCTCCTTCTCTCAGAGCGCCGGGGTTAGGCTGTGATTGTAAAGTGCTGTGAACTTAACACGTTGTGATGTTATTGTGAGGTTGCTGATTTGTCTGACAGACAAGACGGCTGTGCATGCTTCTTTATGAAATGTGTTGGTTTGGATCTGATGCTACGCGTCAGTGTAATAGTGGATGTGTCTGAAAGAACAATGTGAGAGAGGTGTCTGTCGTTTCTAACACATATTACATACATACCGCCATACATCATTCATCACATTGGATAGAACAGATTCAGTAGAACCCTTCAGATCACAATGCATGAAATATACACTGCCCCTGCACACCCTTTGAGGTGTGGTGCTGTCTGGTGTTGTGTGGTGCTGTCTGGTGTTGTCTGGTGTTGTGTGGTGCTGTGTGGTGTTGTGTGGTGTTGTCTGGTGTTGTGTGGTGTTGTGTGGTGTTGTGTGGTGCTGTCTGGTGTTGTGTGGTGCTGTCTGGTGTTGTGTGGTGCTGTGTGGTGTTGTGTGGTGTTGTCTGGTGTTGTGTGGTGTTGTGTGGTGCTGTCTGGTGTTGTGTGGTGCTGTGTGGTGCTGTGTGGTGTTGTGTGGTGCTGTCTGATGTTGTGGTGCTGTCTGGTGTTGTGTGGTGCTATCTGGTGTTGTGTGGTGTTGTGTGGTGCTGTCTGGTGTTGTGTGGTGTTGTGTGGTGCTGTCTGGTGTTGTGTGGTGCTGTCTGGTGTTGTGTGGTGTTGTGTGGTGCTGTCTGGTGTTGTCTGGTGTTGTGTGGTGTTGTCTGGTGTTGTGTGGTGTTGTGTGGTGCTGTCTGGTGTTGTGTGGTGTTGTGTGGTGCTGTCTGGTGTTGTGTGGTGCTGTCTGGTGTTGTGTGGTGCTGTGTGGTGTTGTGTGGTGTTGTCTGGTGTTGTGTGGTGTTGTGTGGTGTTGTGTGGTGCTGTCTGGTGTTGTGTGGTGCTGTCTGGTGTTGTGTGGTGCTGTGTGGTGTTGTCTGGTGTTGTGTGGTGTTGTGTGGTGTTGTCTGGTGTTGTGTGGTGCTGTGTGGTGCTGTGTGGTGCTGTCTGGTGTTGTGTGGTGCTGTGTGGTGTTGTGTGGTGTTGTGTGGTGTTGTGTGGTGCTGTGTGGTGTTGTGTGGTGCTGTCTGGTGTTGTGTGGTGCTGTGTGGTGTTGTCTGGTGTTGTGTGGTGTTGTCTGGTGTTGTGTGGTGCTGTGTGGTGCTGTGTGGTGTTGTGTGGTGCTGTGTGGTGTTGTGTGGTGCTGTGTGGTGCTGTGTGGTGCTGTCTGGTGTTGTGTGGTGCTGTGTGGTGTTGTCTGATGTTGTGTGGTGCTGTGTGGTGTTGTGTGGTGCTGTGTGGTGCTGTGTGGTGCTGTCTGGTGTTGTGTGGTGCTGTGTGGTGTTGTGTGGTGCTGTGTGGTGCTGTGTGGTGCTGTCTGGTGTTGTGTGGTGCTGTGTGGTGCTGTCTGGTGTTGTGTGGTGCTGTGTGGTGTTGTGTGGTGCTGTGTGGTGTTGTCTGGTGTTGTGTTGTGTGGTGTTGTGTGGTGTTGTGTGGTGCTGTGTGGTGCTGTGTGGTGCTGTCTGGTGTTGTGTGGTGCTGTGTGGTGCTGTCTGGTGTTGTGTGGTGCTGTGTGGTGTTGTGTGGTGCTGTGTGGTGTTGTGTGGTGTTGTGTGGTGCTGTCTGGTGTTGTGTGGTGTTGTGTGGTGTTGTGTGGTGCTGTCTGGTGTTGTGTGGTGCTGTCTGGTGTTGTGTGGTGCTGTCTGGTGTTGTGTGGTGCTGTCTGGTGTTGTGTGGTGCTGTGTGGCAAAACTTAGAACTCAGAAAATAATCCAATCAAAAGTTCCTCAATCTTGTCTCCATGTGCAGTGAACTTGTATTGTATTGTGTTGTGTTGTGTTGTATTGTACTGGAACCAGCACCTCCAGTAACACACTGTAGTCTTCTAGTGACCTATAAAACACTGTAGTCCTCTAGTGACCTATAAAACACTGTAGTCCTAGTGACCTATAAAACACTGTAGTCCTCTAGTGACCTATAAAACACTGTAGTCCTAGTGACCTATAAAACACTGTAGTCCTCTAGTGACCTATAAAACACTGTAGTCCTCTAGTGACCTATAAAACACTGTAGTCCTAGTGACCTATAAAACACTGTAGTCCTCTAGTGACCTGTAAAACACTGTAGTCCTCTAGTGACCTATAAAACACTGTAGTCCTAGTGACCTATAAAACACTGTAGTCCTCTAGTGACCTATAAAACACTGTAGTCCTCTAGTGACCTATAAAACACTGTAGTCCTCTAGTGACCTATAAAACACTGTTGTCCTCTAGTGACCTGTAGTCCTCTAGTGACCTATAAAACACTGTAGTCCTCTAGTGACCTGTAGTCCTCTAGTGACCTATAAAACACTGTAGTCATCTAGTGACCTGTAAAACACTCTAGTGACCTATAAAACACTGTAGTGCTCTAGTGACCTATAAAACACTGTAGTCCTAGTGACCTATAAAACATTGTAGTCCTCTAGTGACCTATAAAACACTGTTGCTTCAATTCACTGTTGGCCCACTAGGATCTGGGTTAAAGATGTCTTGACACACACACACACACACACACACACACACACTGTACAGTTCATAATATTTAAGTTGGTCTAAAGCCATACGGCCCCATTTTGTGTTGACATCCAGGCCGTGGATCACTCCTTGCTGCGCTGCACAGACACCTGTAGAGGAGTTCACTCACTTCACACACATCCCTCACATCCTTTCACACATCCCTCACATCCTTTCACACATCTCTCACATCCTTTCACACATCCCTCACATCCTTTCACACACATCCCTCACATCCTTTCACACATCCCTCACATCCTTTCACACATCCCTCACATCCTTTCACACATCCCTCACATCCTTTCACACATCCCTCACATCCTTTCACACATCCCTCACATCCTTGCACACATCCCTCACATCCTTTCACACATCCCTCACATCCTTTCACACATCCCTCACATCCTTTCACACATCCTCACATCCTTTCACACATCCCTCACATCCTTGCACACATCCCTCACATCCTTTCACACATCCCTCACATCCTTTCACACATCCCTCACATCCTTTCACACATCCCTCACATCCTTGCACACATCCCTCACATCCTTTCACACATCCCTCACATCCTTTCACACATCCCTCACATCCTTTCACACATCCCTCACATCCTTTTGGTTTTCACAGAAAGTTCCAATCCCTCACAGACAAATTGATTTAGGCTACATATTCCTCGCTGAAGAACCATCACAGAAAAAGTAATTCACCCCTTAGTAATACTGACTCCCCATCCCGCATGCGGGAGCGTGATCATCGCCTGACACTAGTTAGCATAACGCAACGGACATAAATATCCCTAGAAAATATTACTATTCATGAAAATCACAAATTAAATATATTGAGACACAGCTTAGCCTTTTGTTAATCACCCTGTCATCTCAGATTTTCAAATATGCTTTACAGCCAAAGCTAGACAAGCATTTGTGTAAGTTTATCGATAGCCTAGCATTGCATTTTGTCCAGCTAGCAGCAGGTAACTTGGTCACCGAAATCAGAAAAGCAATCAAATTAAATCGTTTACCTTTGAGCTTCGGATGTTTTCACTCACGAGACTCCCAGTTAGATAGCAAATGTTCCTTTTTTCCAAAAATATTATTTTTGTAGGCGAAATAGCTCCGTTTGTTCTTCACATTTGGCTGAGAAATCGCCCGGAAATTGCAGTCACTAAAACGTCGAAAAATATTCCAAATTAGCTCCATAATATCGACAGAAACATGGCAAACGTTGTTTATAATCCATCCTCAAGGTGTTTTTCAAATATCTATTCGATAATATATCCATCGGGACAATTGGTTTTTCAGTAGGACCGATTGGAGTAATGGCTACCTCTGTATTTTACGCGAGAATCTCTCTGGGTGCATCAGGTGACCACTTACGCAATGTAGCCGCCTACGGCTATTCTTCAACATAAATGCGTAAAACTACGTCACAATGCCGTAGACACCTTGGGGAATACGGAGAAAGCGTAATCTGGTTGATGGTACATTCAAAGCCATATAGGGACTCATTGGAACGCAGCGCACAGACAATATTTTTACAGTTTTGGAAACGTTAGAGTGTTTTCTATCCTAAGCTGTCAATTTCATGCATATTCTAGCATCTTGTCCTGACAAAATTTCCTGTTTACTACGGGAACGTTTTTTTTTTTTTTTAATTATGAAAATACTGTCACAACAGGTTTTAACACCTTGTTTTTGAGGAGCCAAAATGGTGTCCAAGTTTCTCTTAATGCCCTGTTGTCTTTGGAGCAGATGGCAGCGACCTGGACGCTGTGAGTCACGGCAGCCTGGATAGCTCTGCCGACACGAACACGGCCGAGCAGGGCCCCTACGCCCCTGACTCCATCAAAGTAGACCCCACTGACGATAGGCGTAGCACAGGTACACCCCAAAATGGCTGCCGACTAGGCCATCTTACTACGCCTTTTCTCAGTCTGACACGTCCTTTTTTTCTCCTCTCTCATTGGTTCCACACGGCCTCCCTCCACCGCCTCCCTCCTCTCTCATTGGTTCCACACGGCCTCCCTCTACCTCCTCCCTGCTCTCCCCCTCTTCCTTTCTCTGCCTGCTCCTTACATCCTTCCTTACATTCTTTTTTTCTTCCTCTCTTCTTTCATGGCTTGTTGTCTCCGTGTTTTTCCTCCTTCACTATGGTTGCTCTGCTGTCTCCTTACCTACCTGCCCACTCCGTCCGTCCCTCCCTGCCTGTGCCTGTGCTGTGTGTGCCCGTGCATGCAGTCAGCCGCGGGGACTGGGGCGGTGTGGGGTCGGACACCCGGTCGGGTCACTCACACTGGGGGGGTTCTGACCTCCACTCCCCCCGCCACTCAGGTAAATCTATGAACTCTCTTTCTTTCACTATACCTCTCCCTGATACGCTGCCCCTTTCTCAGTGTCTCTCTACCTCAATCTCTGTTTCCCCCTCTACCTCTCTTTCTCTGGCCCTCTCTCTCTGGCCCTCATTATCTGACCCTCTCTCTCCAGCTATCTTTCTCTTTGGCTCGCTCTATATCTAGTTCTATCTCTATGTCTAGTTCTGTCTCTAGTTCTGTCTCTGTCTAGTTCTGTCTCTATGTCTAGTTCTATCTCTAGTTCTGTCTCTAGTTCTGTCTCTATGTCTAGTTCTGTCTCTGTTTAGTTATGTCTCTAGTTCTGTCTCTGTCTAGTTCTGTCTCTATGTCTAGTTCTGTCTCTATGTCTCTAGTTCTGTCTCTATGTCTCTAGTTCTGTCTCTATGTCTAGTTCTGTCTCTGTCTAGTTCTGTCTCTAGTTCTATGTCTAGTTCTGTCTCTATGTCTAGTTATGTCTCTAGTTCTGTCTCTATGTCTAGTTCTGTCTCTATGTCTAGTTCTGTCTCTAGTTCTGTCTCTAGTTCTGTCTCTATGTCTAGTTCTGTCTCTATATCTAGTTATGTCTCTAGTTCTGTCTCTATGTCTCTAGTTCTGTCTCTATGTCTAGTTCTCTCTATGTCTAGTTCTGTCTCTATGTCTAGTTCTGTCTCTATGTCTAGTTCTGTCTCTATGTCTAGTTCTGTCTCTATGTCTAGTTCTGTCTCTAGTTCTGTCTCTATGTCTAGTTCTGTCTCTATGTCTAGTTCTGTCTCTAGTTCTGTCTCTATGTCTAGTTCTGTCTCTATGTCTAGTTCTGTCTCTATGTCTAGTTCTGTCTCTATGTCTAGTTCTGTCTCTATGTCTAGTTCTGTCTCTATATCTAGTTATGTCTCTAGTTCTGTCTCTATGTCTCTAGTTCTGTCTCTATGTCTAGTTCTCTCTATGTCTAGTTCTGTCTCTATGTCTAGTTCTGTCTCTATGTCTAGTTCTGTCTCTATGTCTAGTTCTGTCTCTAGTTCTGTCTCTATGTCTAGTTCTGTCTCTATGTCTAGTTCTGTCTCTAGTTCTGTCTCTATGTCTAGTTCTGTCTCTATGTCTAGTTCTGTCTCTATGTCTAGTTCTGTCTCTATGTCTAGTTCTGTCTCTATGTCTAGTTCTGTCTCTAGTTCTGTCTCTATGTCTAGTTCTGTCTCTATATCTAGTTCTGTCTCTATGTCTAGTTCTGTCTCTATGTCTAGTTCTGTCTCTATATCTAGTTCTGTCTCTATATCTAGTTCTGTCTCTATGTCTAGTTCTGTCTCTAGTTCTATGTCTAGTTCTGTCTCTATGTCTAGTTATGTCTCTAGTTCTGTCTCTATGTCTAGTTCTGTCTCTATGTCTAGTTCTGTCTCTATGTCTAGTTATGTCTCTAGTTCTGTCTCTATGTCTAGTTCTGTCTCTATTTCTAGTTCTGTCTCTAGTTCTGTCTCTATGTCTAGTTCTGTCTCTATATCTAGTTATGTCTCTAGTTCTGTCTCTATGTCTCTAGTTCTGTCTCTATGTCTAGTTCTCTCTATGTCTAGTTCTGTCTCTATGTCTAGTTCTGTCTCTATGTCTAGTTCTGTCTCTATGTCTAGTTCTGTCTCTATGTCTAGTTCTGTCTCTAGTTCTGTCTCTATGTCTAGTTCTGTCTCTATGTCTAGTTCTGTCTCTAGTTCTGTCTCTATGTCTAGTTCTGTCTCTATGTCTAGTTCTGTCTCTATGTCTAGTTCTGTCTCTATGTCTAGTTCTGTCTCTATGTCTAGTTCTGTCTCTATATCTAGTTATGTCTCTAGTTCTGTCTCTATGTCTCTAGTTCTGTCTCTATGTCTAGTTCTCTCTATGTCTAGTTCTGTCTCTATGTCTAGTTCTGTCTCTATGTCTAGTTCTGTCTCTATGTCTAGTTCTGTCTCTAGTTCTGTCTCTATGTCTAGTTCTGTCTCTATGTCTAGTTCTGTCTCTAGTTCTGTCTCTATGTCTAGTTCTGTCTCTATGTCTAGTTCTGTCTCTATGTCTAGTTCTGTCTCTAGTTCTGTCTCTATGTCTAGTTCTGTCTCTATATCTAGTTCTGTCTCTATGTCTAGTTCTGTCTCTATGTCTAGTTCTGTCTCTATATCTAGTTCTGTCTCTATATCTAGTTCTGTCTCTATATCTAGTTCTGTCTCTATGTCTAGTTCTGTCTCTATGTCTAGTTCTGTCTCTATGTCTAGTTCTGTCTCTATGTCTAGTTCTGTCTCTATGTCTAGTTCTGTCTCTATGTCTAGTTCTGTCTCTATGTCTAGTTCTGTCTCTATGTCTAGTTCTGTCTCTAGTTCTGTCTCTATGTCTAGTTCTGTCTCTATGTCTAGTTCTGTCTCTAGTTCTGTCTCTATGTCTAGTTCTGTCTCTATGTCTAGTTCTGTCTCTATGTCTAGTTCTGTCTCTATGTCTAGTTCTGTCTCTAGTTCTGTCTCTATGTCTAGTTCTGTCTCTATATCTAGTTCTGTCTCTATGTCTAGTTCTGTCTCTATATCTAGTTCTGTCTCTAGTTCTGTCTCTAGTTCTGTCTCTATGTCTAGTTCTGTCTCTATGTCTAGTTCTGTCTCTATGTCTAGTTCTGTCTCTAGTTCTGTCTCTATGTCTAGTTCTGTCTCTATATCTAGTTCTGTCTCTATGTCTAGTTCTGTCTATGTCTAGTTCTGTCTCTATGTCTAGTTCTGTCTCTATGTCTAGTTCTGTCTCTATGTCTAGTTCTGTCTCTAGTTCTGTCTCTATGTCTAGTTCTGTCTCTATGTCTAGTTCTGTCTCTAGTTCTGTCTCTATGTCTAGTTCTGTCTCTATGTCTAGTTCTGTCTCTATGTCTAGTTCTGTCTCTAGTTCTGTCTCTATGTCTAGTTCT
>NC_143047.1:44250000-44312500 GCF_057628025.1 Oncorhynchus mykiss
AACTGTTCCTATGACGATGTAGCCTGTGAGCCCAAGAGGTCAACCAGCACAGGTAAATACCTGGAACTAACTGTCCCTATGACGATGCAGCCTGTGAGCCCAAGAGGTCAACCAGCACAGGTAAATACCTGGAACTAACTGTCCCTATGACGATGTAGGCTGTGAGCCCAAGAGGTCAACCAGCACAGGTAAATACCTGGAACTAACTGTCCCTATGACGATGTAGCCTGTGAGCCCAAGAGGTCAACCAGCACAGGTAAATACCTGGAACTAACTGTCCCTATGACGATGTAGGCTGTGAGCCCAAGAGGTCAACCAGCACAGGTAAATACCTGGAACTAACTGTTCCTATGACGATGTAGCCTGTGAGCCCAAGAGGTCAACCAGCACAGGTAAATACCTGGAACTAACTGTCCCTATGACGATGTAGGCTGTGAGCCCAAGAGGTCAACCAGCACAGGTAAATACCTGGAACTAACTGTCCCTATGACGATGTAGCCTGTGAGCCCAAGAGGTCAACCAGCACAGGTAAATACCTGGAACTAACTGTCCCTATGACGATGTAGCCTGTGAGCCCAAGAGGTCAACCAGCACAGGTAAATACCTGGAACTAACTGTCCCTATGACGATGTAGCCTGTGAGCCCAAGAGGTCAACCAGCACAGGTAAATACCTGGAACTAACTGTCCCTATGACGATGTAGCCTGTGAGCCCAAGAGGTCAACCAGCACAGGTAAATACCTGGAACTAACTGTCCCTATGACGATGTAGCCTGTGAGCCCAAGAGGTCAACCAGCACACATTTGATTTTTACCTTACGCCGATTTCAGATTAACAGAGGAAAGTGTTTTTACATAAACTGCCGACTGCCATGATCCATGTAATACCAAACTATTAGTGACTGTAAACGTCCTCACTGCCTCCCTCTCCCCCTCTCTTTCTCTCCCCCTCTCTTTCTCTCCCTCTCCCTCCCTCTCCCCCTCTCTTTCTCTCCCCCTCCCTTCAATCCCTACTTCCCTCTCTCGTAACTCTCCCTCCACCCTTCTTCCCTCTCCTCTCTCTTTTCTCCCTCCCTCCCTCTCTCCCTACCTCCCTTCCTCCCTCTCCTCTCTCTTCTCTCCCCCTCCCTCACTCCATACCTCCCTCTCCCCCTCCTCTCTCTTCTCTCCCCCTCCCTGTCTCTTCTCCCTCCCTCACTCCCTCCCTTCCTCCCTCTCCTCTCTCTTCTCTCCCCCTACCTCCCTCTCCCCCTCCTCTCTCTTCTCTCCCCCTACCTCCCTCTCCCCCTCCTCTCTCTTCTCTCCCTCCCTGTCTCTTCTCCCTCCCTCACTCCATACCTCCTCCTCCTCTCCTCCCTCTTCTCTCCCCCTCCCTCACTCCATACCTCCCTCTCCCCCTCCTCTCTCTTCTCTCCCCCTCCCTGTCTCTTCTCCCTCCCTCACTCCCTCCCTTCCTCCCTCTCCTCTCTCTTCTCTCCCCCTACCTCCCTCTCCCTCTCCTCTCTCTTCTCTCCCCCTACCTCCCTCTCCCCCTCCTCTCTCTTCTCTCCCTCTCCCTGTCTCTTCTCCCTCCCTCACTCCATACCTCCTCCTCCTCTCCTCCCTCTTCTCTCCCCATACCTCCCCCTCCTCTGTCTTCTCTCCCTCTCCCTGTCTCTTCCCCCCCCCTCCTCTCTCCAGACCATGTAGCAGGTCTCCTGTTGAGCTCCTCTCTGAATGATGTAGGTGTGGTTGAGACCAACAGTCTGAGGAGGAGACATCTCAGTGCCCTTGAGGAGGGAGGTGTCAGTGGGAGTAGTGGAGGAGGAGGAGGAGGAGGAGGTGAGCCATAACTATAATCCATAACTGATCTATCTATTGTCTGTTTACTGTCTGTCTGTCTTCCATGATGTATTGGATGTCTCTGTAGTGCAGGGCTGGAGGATGTGAGTCAGCTGTATCTATCACCCAGAACTATTTCCTGTCTAGTTGTGTCTGTCTTGACATTCTGCCTTGTTTATTTGGCTCTATATCTGTACTGGATGGTAGGTGATGGCTGTGAGCCTGCTGTAACTATCCATCAGAACTCACCTAGCGATTTAGACTTGTATTGATTGTCTAGTTGTGATGTCTCAATCTGTACTGTATAGTAGTTGTGCTGTACTCAGTTTACTGTATGTTGTGTAGAACATGTCATGTTTCAGGAGAATTGTTTCTTTCCTGCTCAAAGGACCATGACAGATAGAGATAATAAAGTCTCCTCCTCTCCCCTCCTCCTCTCTTCTCCTCCCTCCTTTCCTCTCCCCTCCTCTCTCATCCTCTTCTCCTCTCCCCTCCTCTCACCTCACCTCCTCTCCCCTCTCTTCTTCTCCTCTCCCCTACCCTCTCCTCACCTCCTCTCCCCTCCTTTCACCTCCTCTCTCCTCTTCTCCCCTCCTCTCTCCTCCTCTCCCATTGTCTCTCCTCTCTCCTCCTCTCACCTCCTCTCCCCTCCTTTCCTCTCCCCTCCTCTCACCTCACCTCCTCTTCTCCTCTCCCCTCCCCTCTCCTCTTCTATCCTTTCCCCTCTTCACCTCCTCTCCCCTCCTCTCCAGGCCATGACTGGCAGGGTGTGCGAGGGTGCAGACTGAGTGGAGACAACAGGGTTGGCAGTGGTAGCAGTGGCACTCCAGTGTTGGGTCTGGGACTGCACCAGGGAGAGACTGACCCAGCCAGGATAGCAGAGAACCTGGGGGCAGACACCAAGATCCTCCAGGGGACCAGCTTCAGCCAGACCAACAGGCCGCGGTCGTTAGTCCTGGGAGGGTCAGAGGGGGTTGGAGCAGCCGGGGGAAGAACCAGGTGAACATAATTGATGTGGAACGTTACTGACCCGCTGACATCTTGTGAAAGACATTTGATCTCAGTGAGAGTAACCTGTATTAATAAAGGCAGAGGGAGAGTAACCTGTATTAATAAAGGGAGAGTAACCTGTATTAATAAAGGTAGAGGGAGAGTAACCTGTATTAATAAAGGGAGAGTAACCTGTATTAATAAAGGTAGAGGGAGAGTAACCTGTATTAATAAAGGGAAAGGGAGAGTAACCTGTATTAATAAAGGGAAAGGGAGAGTAGCCTGTATTAATAAAGGTAGAGGGAGAGTAACCTGTATTAATAAAGGGAGAGTAACCTGTATTAATAAAGGTAGAGGGAGAGTAACCTGTATTAATAAAGGGAGAGTAACCTGTATTAATAAAGGCAGAGGCAGAGTAACCTGTATTAATAAAGGTAGAGGGAGAGTAACCTGTATTAATAAAGGCAGAGGGAGAGTAACCTGTATTAATAAAGGTAGAGGGAGAGTAACCTGTATTAATAAAGGGAGAGTAACCTGTATTAATAAAGGCAGAGGGAGAGTAACCTGTATTAATAAAGGCAGAGGGAGAGTAACCTGTATTAATAAAGGTAGAGGGAGAGTAACCTGTATTAATAAAGGGAGAGTAACCTGTATTAATAAAGGTAGAGGGAGAGTAACCTGTATTAATAAAGGGAGAGTAACCTGTATTAATAAAGGCAGAGGGAAAATAACCTGTATTAATAAAGGTAGAGGGAGAGTAACCTGTATTAATAAAGGGAGAGTAACCTGTATTAATAAAGGCAGAGGCAGAGTAACCTGTATTAATAAAGGGAAAGGGAGAGTAACCTGTATTAATAAAGGTAGAGGGAGAGTAACCTGTATTAATAAAGGGAAAGGGAGAGTAACCTGTATTAATAAAGGTAGAGTGAGAGTAACCTGTATTAATAAAGGTAGAGGGAGAGTAACCTGTATTAATAAGGGGAGAGGGAGAGTAACCTGTATTAATAAAGGTAGAGGGAGAGTAACCTGTATTAATAAAGGTAGAGGGAGAGTAACCTGTATTAATAAAGGGAGAGGGAGAGTAACCTGTATTAATAAAGGTAGAGGGAGAGTAGCCTGTATTAATAAAGGTAGAGGGAGAGTAACCTGTATTAATAAAGGTAGAGGGAGAGTAACCTGTATTAATAAAGGCAGAGGGAGAGTAACCTGTATTAATAAAGGTAGAGAGGAAGAGTAACCTGTATTAATAAAGGTAGAGGGAGAGTAACCTGTATTAATAAAGGTAGAGGGAGAGTAACCTGTATTAATAGAGGGAGAGGGAGAGTAACCTGTATTAATAAAGGGAGAGTAACCTGTATTAATAAAGGCAGAGGGAGAGTAACCTGTATTAATAAAGGTAGAGGGAGAGTAACCTGTATTAATAAAGGGAGAGTAACCTGTATTAATACAGGCAGAGGGAGAGTAACCTGTATTAATAAAGGGAGAGTAACCTGTATTAATAAAGGTAGAGAGGGAGAGTAACCTGTATTAATAAAGGTAGAGGGAGAGTAACCTGTATTAATAAAGGAAGAGTAACCTGTATTAATAAAGGCAGAGGGAGAGTAACCTGTATTAATAAAGGTAGAGGGAGAGTAACCTGTATTAATAAAGGTAGAGGGAGAGTAACCTGTATTAATAAAGGCAGAGGGAGAGTAACCTGTATTAATAAAGGTAGAGAAGGAGAGTAACCTGTATTAATAAAGGTAGAGGGAGAGTAACCTGTATTAATAAAGGTAGAGGGAGAGTAACCTGTATTAATAGAGGGAGAGGGAGAGTAACCTGTATTAATAAAGGGAGAGTAACCTGTATTAATAAAGGCAGAGGGAGAGTAACCTGTATTAATAAAGGTAGAGGGAGAGTAACCTGTATTAATAAAGGGAGAGTAACCTGTATTAATAAAGGCAGAGGGAGAGTAACCTGTATTAATAAAGGGAGAGTAACCTGTATTAATAAAGGTAGAGAGGGAGAGTAACCTGTATTAATAAAGGTAGAGGGAGAGTAACCTGTATTAATTAAGGGAGAGTAACCTGTATTAATAAAGGTAGAGGGAGAGTAACCTGTATTAATAAAGGGAGAGGGAGAGTAACCTGTATGAATAAAGGTAGAGGGAGAGTAACCTGTATTAATAAAGGTAGAGGGAGAGTAACCTGTATTAATAAAGGGAGAGGGAGAGTAACCTGTATTAATAAAGGTAGAGGGAGAGTAACCTGTATTAATAAAGGTAGAGGGAGAGTAACCTGTATTAATAAAGGGAGAGGGAGAGTAACCTGTATTAATAAAGGTAGAGGGAGAGTAGCCTGTATTAATAAAGGTAGAGGGAGAGTAACCTGTATTAATAAAGGTAGAGGGAGAGTAACCTGTATTAATAAAGGCAGAGGGAGAGTAACTTGTATTAATAAAGGTAGAGGGGGAGAGTAACCTGTATTAATAAAGGTAGAGGGAGAGTAACCTGTATTAATAAAGGTAGAGGGAGAGTAACCTGTATTAATAGAGGGAGAGGGAGAGTAACCTGTATTAATAAAGGGAGAGTAACCTGTATTAATAAAGGCAGAGGGAGAGTAACCTGTATTAATAAAGGTAGAGGGAGAGTAACCTGTATTAATAAAGGGAGAGTAACCTGTATTAATACAGGCAGAGGGAGAGTAACCTGTATTAATAAAGGGAGAGTAACCTGTATTAATAAAGGTAGAGAGGGAGAGTAACCTGTATTAATAAAGGTAGAGGGAGAGTAACCTGTATTAATAAAGGGAGAGTAACCTGTATTAATAAAGGCAGAGGGAGAGTAACCTGTATTAATAAAGGCAGAGGGAGAGTAACCTGTATTAATAAAGGTAGAGGGAGAGTAACCTGTATTAATAAAGGGAGAGTAACCTGTATTAATAAAGGCAGAGGGAGAGTAACCTGTATTAATAAAGGGAGAGTAACCTGTATTAATAAAGGTAGAGAGGGAGAGTAACCTGTATTAATAAAGGTAGAGGGAGAGTAACCTGTATTAATTAAGGGAGAGTAACCTGTATTAATAAAGGTAGAGGGAGAGTAACCTGTATTAATAAAGGGAGAGGGAGAGTAACCTGTATTAATAAAGGTAGAGGGAGAGTAACCTGTATTAATAAAGGTAGAGGGAGAGTAACCTGTATTAATAAAGGGAGAGTAACCTGTATTAATACAGGCAGAGGGAGAGTAACCTGTATTAATTAAGGGAGAGTAACCTGTATTAATAAAGGTAGAGGGAGAGTAACCTGTATTAATAAAGGTAGAGGGAGAGTAACCTGTATTAATAAAGGGAGAGGGAGAGTAACCTGTATTAATAAAGGTAGAGGGAGAGTAGCCTGTATTAATAAAGGTAGAGGGAGAGTAACCTGTATTAATAAAGGTAGAGGGAGAGTAACCTGTATTAATAAAGGTAGAGGGAGAGTAACCTGTATTAATAAAGGTAGAGGGAGAGTAACCTGTATTAATAAAGGGAGAGTAACCTGTATTAATACAGGCAGAGGGAGAGTAACCTGTATTAATTAAGGGAGAGTAACCTGTATTAATAAAGGTAGAGGGAGAGTAACCTGTATTAATAAAGGTAGAGGGAGAGTAACCTGTATTAATAAAGGGAGAGGGAGAGTAACCTGTATTAATAAAGGTAGAGGGAGAGTAGCCTGTATTAATAAAGGTAGAGGGAGAGTAACCTGTATTAATAAAGGTAGAGAAGGAGAGTAACCTGTATTAATAAAGGGAGAGTAACCTGTATTAATAAAGGTAGAGGGAGAGTAACCTGTATTAATAAAGGGAGAGTAACCTGTATTAATACAGGCAGAGGGAGAGTAACCTGTATTAATAAAGGGAGAGTAACCTGTATTAATAAAGGTAGAGAGGGAGAGTAACCTGTATTAATAAAGGTAGAGGGAGAGTAACCTGTATTAATAAAGGGAGAGTAACCTGTATTAATAAAGGCAGAGGGAGAGTAACCTGTATTAATAAAGGTAGAGGGAGAGTAACCTGTATTAATAAAGGTAGCGGGAGAGTAACCTGTATTAATAAAGGCAGAGGGAGAGTAACCTGTATTAATAAAGGTAGAGAAGGAGAGTAACCTGTATTAATAAAGGTAGAGGGAGAGTAACCTGTATTAATAAAGGTAGAGGGAGAGTAACCTGTATTAATAGAGGGAGAGGGAGAGTAACCTGTATTAATAAAGGGAGAGTAACCTGTATTAATAAAGGCAGAGGGAGAGTAACCTGTATTAATAAAGGTAGAGGGAGAGTAACCTGTATTAATAAAGGGAGAGTAACCTGTATTAATAAAGGCAGAGGGAGAGTAACCTGTATTAATAAAGGGAGAGTAACCTGTATTAATAAAGGTAGAGAGGGAGAGTAACCTGTATTAATAAAGGCAGAGGGAGAGTAACCTGTATTAATAGAGGGAGAGTGAGAGTAACCTGTATTAATAAAGGGAGAGTAACCTGTATTAATAAAGGTAGAGGGAGAGTAACCTGCATTAATAAAGGTATAGGGAGAGTAACCTGTATTAATAAAGGTAGAGGGAGAGTAACCTGTATTAATAAAGGGAGAGTAACCTGTATTAATAAAGGGAGAGGGAGAGTAACCTGTATTAATAAAGGTAGAGGGAGAGTAACCTGTATTAATAAAGGTAGAGGGAGAGTAACCTGTATTAATAAAAGGAGAGTAACCTGTATTAATAAAGGTAGAGGGAGAGTAACCTGTATTAATAAAGGGAGAGTAACCTGTATTAATAAAGGCAGAGGGAGAGTAACCTGTATTAATAAAGGTAGAGGGAGAGTAACCTGTATTAATAAAGGGAGAGTAACCTGTATTAATAAAGGGAGAGTAACCTGTATTAATAAAGGGAGAGGGAGAGTAACCTGTATTAATAAAGGTGGAGGGAGAGTAACCTGTATTAATAAAGGGAGAGTAACCTGTATTAATAAAGGCAGAGGGAGAGTAACCTGTATTAATAAAGGTAGAGGGAGAGTAACCTGTATTAATAAAAGGAGAGTAACCTGTATTAATAAAGGTAGAGGGAGAGTAACCTGTATTAATAAAGGGAGAGTAACCTGTATTAATAAAGGCAGAGGGAGAGTAACCTGTATTAATAAAGGTAGAGGGAGAGTAACCTGTATTAATAAAGGGAGAGTAACCTGTATTAATAAAGGGAGAGTAACCTGTATTAATAAAGGGAGAGGGAGAGTAACCTGTATTAATAAAGGCAGAGGGAGAGTAACCTGTATTAATATAGGGAGAGGGAGAGTAACCTGTATTAATAAAGGGAGAGTAACCTGTATTAATAAAGGTAGAGGGAGAGTAACCTGTATTAATAGAGGGAGAGGGAGAGTAACCTGTATTAATAGAGGGAGAGGGAGGTATAGATCTGATGTTCTCCTCTCTGTTGTTGATTTTTCTGCTTCTGAAAGTAAATATCCCCTTTGGGATCAGTAAATTATCAATATCAAAATGAATTTAAAATCTGATCTATTCATTTCTCCATCAGGCGCTGCAGACGTAGAGACAGCCCTGAAGACGGAGAGGAGAGGGACTGGAGCGACGAGGACAAGAATGACAAGAATAATACAGACGCCATCTTTGATCTGGAGGACCTAGATCTGGACGGACCAACCACAGACAGCGTTGCTAAAACCAGCCAATCACGGAAGAGGACGGTGGAACGCAGCGCCAGCTATGGCGGTGTGGGTGTGGCCTCAGCCTCGCGGGGCACCGTTAAACGAACGGGGATCGAGACAGGCTTCGACCCGCTGTCCCTCCTGGCGGCCGAGTCCAAGTCCCAGGGAGACAGAGAGTACGACCTGGAAGTGGAGATGGATGGGGTCGCGACCCCTACGGGCCGGCGCCAGGACCACCTGGCTAGGGAGATAGAGATGTACATGAACCATATGGGTTCTCCGCTGAACAGCCGGACACCCAGTATGGACCTCCAGGACCCCTCCAGCCCCCTGTTCCTCCACCCTCCTCCCCCACTTATCACCACCCCTCGACGGGCCAGTCTCCCCCATACCTCCCCTCTCAGGACAGGAGGATTACCTCGCTCCAGGACCCACAACTCCCCCTCGCCCTCCCAGCCTGCCAGACAGAGGCTCTGGTCCTCACCCCCCTGTCCCCGCTCCACCCCCAGCCCACAGCCCAGCCCCTACCGGGAGAGGGAGAGAGACAGGGACCTGGGTTTGCTGTCCCCGTCTCTGTCCTCCTCTTCCTTCGCCCTGGAACAGCTCCTCACCCCCACCCTGGATGTGTTTAAGAGCAGCGTGTTCTCGGCAGGGAAAGGTGTGGCAGAGAAGGCTAGCCGGTGGTACTCTCGCCTGGCCACCTCCTACACCGTGCCCACCAAGGTACGCTCAGCGGTTTGTCAATGGAGGGTGCTCTACTGGTGCGTCAGTCAAAATAACACATTTCTGAATGGCGTAAGATATTTTGTAATACTGTGTGACACGAATCCCACTACCTAATGCAGCAAGGTGCCTCTCAGCAAGGTGCCTCTCAGATTCTCAAACACATTGCAGCATCAACATTTATTTTGTTCCTGAACCTCCCATTGTCCACCCCCTCCAGGATGGTAACTGTGACCGTCTGAGTGTGTCCTCTCTGGGCATGGACCCTGACTGCTCCTCCCTGTTGGATGTGGATGAGGAGGGCCTGGGGGACCCAGACGGCTCCATCACCTCCCCTCAGAGAAATGGCCCCGGGCCCCGTAGGAGCCCAAGGAGAAGCCCATCCAGACGCAGTCCCCTGAGGAGCAGACTGGACAGTTTCACACACAGACAGACAGGTAACATATTTCTGCCCTGTCACTGAGGAGGAGAGAGAGAAAGGGAGGAGCTAGGATCAGACAACCAGGTGTCCTGTCTGTCCTGTCACTGAGGAGGAGAGAGAGGGAGGAGCTAGGATCAGACAACCAGGTGTCCTGTCTGTCCTGTCACTGAGGAGGAGAGAGAGAGGGGGAGGAGCTAGGATCAGACAACCAGGTGTCCTGTCTGTCCTGTTACTGAGGAGGAGAGAGAGAGGGGGAGGAGCTAGGATCAGACAACCAGGTGTCCTGTCTGTCCTGTCACTGAGGAGGAGAGAGAGGGAGGAGCTAGGATCAGACAACCAGGTACTGCCCTGTCACTGAGGAGGAGAGAGAGGGAGGAGCTAGGATCAGACAACCAGGTACTGTCCTGTCACTGAGGAGGAGAGAGAGAGGGGGAGGAGCTAGGATCAGACAACCAGGTCACTGAGGAAGAGAGAGAGGGAGGAGCTAGGATCAGACAACCAGTTACTGTCCTGTCACTGAGGAGGAGAGAGAGAGGGAGGAGCTAGGGTCAGACAACCAGGTACTGTCCTGTCACTGAGGAGGAGAGAGAGGGAGGAGCTAGGATCAGACAACCAGGTACTGTCCTGTCACTGAGGAGGAGAGAGAGGGTGGAGCTAGGATCAGACAGGATGTAGGGGAAGGAGAAAGGACTCTTACCAAACTCTGCCAGCAGACGATGCCTTGTGCAGTTGAGTGGATTGAGGTGAAGTCTGATTGGAGCTCTTCAATCATGTTACTCAGACCCTCTGCCCTTCTTCTGTCTCATTAGCATCCAGTGTGCAAGTAGTGCACTGGCACTCCTGACATGGAAGAGTCCTGCCCTGAGTTAGCGCTTCGCTAACGGCTAGCCATCAGAGACTGTTTACTGCTGACACCAATAATAGCAGATGTTCATGGATGATGGTGTGCTCCTTCTCCCGGTTGTGTCCTGTCTCTCCTCCAGGCTTTCCTCCCCCAGACTGCTCTGATCTGGGCTCGTCTCGCTACACCAGCAATACCAGTGTCTTCCAGAACTACGCCATGGAGGTGAGGGCACCACACTTACAGACCTCTCAAACTCAACCAGAAAAACTCACAGGAACATTGAAACGAAGCCAACACTACAGAATAGCTTTGATTTTCAGATAGGATGGATCAATCAAGTATCAATGACATGCGAGACAAAGGGACCAAGGACACTTCTCATTCATACAACCAGGCCAAGGGGGGGTCTCTGCCATTTTGTGCCGACCCCTGATTGACCTAACGTCCATCTTGGCTCTGCTGTGTGTGTTTCCAGCTGTTGATCTCCAGCTGTTCTCGCTGTAAGACGTGTGACGGTCTGGTGTACGACGAGGAGATCATGGCAGGATGGACGGCTGACGACTCCAACCTCAACACCACCTGTCCCTTCTGTGGGAACCCCTTCCTCCCCTTCCTTAATGTAGAGATCAGAGACCTGAGAGGACCTGGGAGGTACACTAGATATACACACAGACATTTAACACCACCCCTGTTCCCCTGATATCACACCTCTCCTCCTCTCCTCCTCTCATCCTCTCATCCTCTCATCCTCTCATCCACTCATCCACTCATCCACTCATCCTCTCATCCACTCCTCCTCTCATCCACTCCTCCTCTCATCCTCTCATCCTCTCACCTTCAGGTTCTACCTGAAGAGCAGTCCGTCAGCGGATGAGGCTGTGTCATCGTCCTACTCTGTGTCCACCGGTCTGGACACCGGGACGTCCACTCTGTCCACTCCCTGTCCCACTACTGTCCTATCTCCTCTCTCACCCAGGATCACTGTAGAGGGCTGCTCTGGTAACAACAGGTACACTGCACTATACACTACGCACTAAACACTACACACTAAAACACTAAACACTACACACTATACACAACACACTACACACTTACACACTACGCACCAACCCCTGTCCCACCACCATCCTCTCAGATAAACCCTATCCTACCACCCCTATCCTACCACCCCTATCCTACCACCCCTATCCTACCACCCCTATCCTACCACCCCTATCCTACCACACCTAGCCTACAACCCCTATCCTACCACCCCTAGCCTACCACCCCTACCCTACCACCCCTATCATACCACCCCTATCATACCACCTCTATCCTACCACCCCTAGCCTACCACCCCTAGCCTACCACCCCTAGTCTACCACCCCTAGTTGACCACCCCTATCCTACCACCCCTATTCGACCACCCCTATCCTACCACCCCTAGCCTACCACCCCTAGCCTACCACCCCTAGCCTACCACCCCTAGCCTATCACCCCTATTCTACCACCCCTAGTCTACCACCCCTATTCTACCACCCCTATCCTACCACCCCTAGCCTACCACCCATAGTCTACCACCCCTAGCCTACCACCCCTAGTCTACCACCTCTATCCTACCACCCCTAGCCTACCACCCCTATTCTACCACCCCTAGCCTACCACCCCTAGTCTACCACCCCTGCCCTACCACCCCTATCCTACCACCCCTAGTCTACCACCCCTATCCTACCACCCCTAGTCAACCACCCCTAGTCTACCACCCCTAGTCTACCACCCCTAGCCACTTAGTTTCCTGAGATTATTAGTCAGTATTAGTATAGTGGTAGTGTCCTCTTCCTTAGTTTCCTGCGATTATTAGTCAGTGTTAGTATAGTGGTAGTGTCCTCTCTCTGTTAGTTTCCTGAGATTATTAGTCAGTGTTAGTATAGTGGTAGTGTCCTCTTCCTTAGTTTCCTGAGATTATTAGTCAGTATTAGTATAGTGGTAGTGTCCTCTCTCTGTTATTTTCCTGAAATTATTAGTCAGTGTTAGTATAGTGGTAGTGTCCTTTCTCTGTTAGTTTCCTGAGATTATTAGTCAGTGTTAGTATAGTGGTAGTGTCCTCTTCCTTAGTTTCCTGAGATTATTAGTATAGTGGTAGTGTCCTCTCTCTCTGTTTGTTTCCTGAGATTATTAGTCAGTATTATTATAGTGGTAGTGTCCTCTCTCTGTTAGTTTCCTGAGACTATTAGTCAGTATTAGTATAGTGGTAGTGTCCTCTCTCTGTTAGTTTCCTGAGATTATTAGTCAGTGTTAGTATAGTGGTAGTGTCCTCTTCCTTAGTTTCCTGAGATTATTAGTCAGTATTAGTATAGTGGTAGTGTCCTCTCTCTGTTATTTTCCTGAAATTATTAGTCAGTGTTAGTATAGTGGTAGTGTCCTCTTCCTTAGTTTCCTGAGATTATTAGTTAGTATTAGTATAGTGGTAGTGTCCTCTTCCTTATTTTCCTGAGATTATTAGTAAGTATTAGTATAGTGGTAGTGTCCTCTCTCTCTGTTAGTGACCTGAGATTATTAGTCAGTATTAGTATAGTGGTAGTGTCCTCTCTCTCTGTTATTTTCCTGAGATTATTAGTCAGTATTAGTATAGTGGTAGTGTCCTCTCTCTCTGTTATTTTCCTGAGATTATTAGTCAGTATTAGTATAGTGGTAGTGTCCTCTCTCTGTTAGTTTCCTGAGATTATTAGTCAGTGTTAGTATAGTGGTAGTGTCCTCTCTCTCTCTGTTATTTTCCTGAGATTATTAGTCAGTATTAGTATAGTGGTAGTGTCCTCTCTCTGTTAGTTTCCTGAGATTATTAGTCAGTATTAGTATAGTGGTAGTGTCCTCTTCCTTAGTTTCCTGAGATTATTAGTCAGTATTAGTATAGTGGTAGTCTCCTCTTCCTTAGTTTCCTGAGATTATTAGTCAGTGTTAGTATAGTGGTAGTGTCCTCTCTCTGTTAGTTTCCTGAGATTATTAGTCAGTATTGGTATAGTGGTAGTGTCCTTTCTCTCTGTTAGTTTCCTGAGATTATTAGTCAGTATTAGTATAGTGGTAGTGTCCTCTCTCTGTTAGTTTCCTGAGATTATTAGTCAGTATTAGTATAGTGGTAGTGTCCTCTCTCTGTTAGTTTCCTGAGATTATTAGTCAGTATTGGTATAGTGGTAGTGTCCTTTCTCTCTGTTAGTTTCCTGAGATTATTAGTCAGTATTAGTATAGTGGTAGTGTCCTCTCTCTGTTAGTTTCCTGAGATTATTAGTCAGTATTAGTATAGTGGTAGTGTCCTCTCTCTGTTAGTTTCCTGAGATTATTAGTCAGTATTAGTATAGTGGTAGTGTCCTCTCTCTGTTAGTTTCCTGAGATTATTAGTCAGTATTAGTATAGTGGTAGTGTCCTCTCTCTGTTAGTTTCCTGAGATTATTAGTCAGTATTAGTATAGTGGTAGTGTCCTCTTCCTTAGTTTCCTGAGATTATTAGTCAGTATTAGTATAGTGGTAGTCTCCTCTTCCTTAGTTTCCTGAGATTATTAGTCAGTGTTAGTATAGTGGTAGTGTCCTCTCTCTGTTATTTTCCTGAGATTATTAGTCAGTATTAGTATAGTGGTAGTGTCCTCTCTCTGTTAGTTTCCTGAGATTATTAGTCAGTATTGGTATAGTGGTAGTGTCCTTTCTCTCTGTTAGTTTCCTGAGATTATTAGTCAGTATTAGTATAGTGGTAGTGTCCTCTCTCTGTTAGTTTCCTGAGATTATTAGTCAGTATTAGTATAGTGGTAGTGTCCTCTCTCTGTTAGTTTCCTGAGATTATTAGTCAGTATTAGTATAGTGGTAGTGTCCTCTTCCTTAGTTTCCTGAGATGATTAGTCAGTGTTAGTATAGTGGTAGTGTCCTCTCTCTGTTAGTTTCCTGAGATTATTAGTCAGTATTAGTATAGTGGTAGTGTCCTCTCTCTGTTAGTTTCCTGAGATTATTAGTCAGTATTAGTATAGTGGTAGTGTCCTCTTCCTTAGTTTCCTGAGATGATTAGTCAGTATTAGTATAGTGGTAGTGTCCTCTCTCTGTTAGTTTCCTGAGATTATTAGTCAGTATTAGTATAGTGGTAGTGTCCTCTTCCTTAGTTTCCTGAGATTATTAGTCAGTGTTAGTATAGTGGTAGTGTCCTCTCTCTCTGTTAGTTTCCTGAGACTATTAGTCAGTGTTAGTATAGTGGTAGTGTCCTCTCTCTCTGTTAGTGACCTGAGATTATTAGTCAGTGTTAGTATAGTGGTAGTGTCCTCTCTCTCTGTTAGTGACCTGAGATTATTAGTCAGTGTTAGTATAGTGGTAGTGTCCTCTTCCTTAGTTTCCTGAGATTATTAGTCAGTGTTAGTATAGTGGTAGTGTCCTCTCTCTCTGTTAGTTTCCTGAGATTATTAGTCAGTGTTAGTATAGTGGTAGTGTCCTCTCTCTCTGTTAGTGACCTGAGATTATTAGTCAGTGTTAGTATAGTGGTAGTGTCCTCTCTCTGTTAGTTTCCTGAGATTATTAGTCAGTATTAGTATAGTGGTAGTGTCCTCTTCCTTAGTTTCCTGAGATTATTAGTCAGTATTAGTATAGTGGTAGTCTCCTCTTCCTTAGTTTCCTGAGATTATTAGTCAGTGTTAGTATAGTGGTAGTGTCCTCTCTCTGTTATTTTCCTGAGATTATTAGTCAGTATTAGTATAGTGGTAGTGTCCTCTCTCTGTTAGTTTCCTGAGATTATTAGTCAGTATTGGTATAGTGGTAGTGTCCTTTCTCTCTGTTAGTTTCCTGAGATTATTAGTCAGTATTAGTATAGTGGTAGTGTCCTCTCTCTGTTAGTTTCCTGAGATTATTAGTCAGTATTAGTATAGTGGTAGTGTCCTCTCTCTGTTAGTTTCCTGAGATTATTAGTCAGTATTAGTATAGTGGTAGTGTCCTCTTCCTTAGTTTCCTGAGATGATTAGTCAGTGTTAGTATAGTGGTAGTGTCCTCTCTCTGTTAGTTTCCTGAGATTATTAGTCAGTATTAGTATAGTGGTAGTGTCCTCTCTCTGTTAGTTTCCTGAGATTATTAGTCAGTATTAGTATAGTGGTAGTGTCCTCTTCCTTAGTTTCCTGAGATGATTAGTCAGTATTAGTATAGTGGTAGTGTCCTCTCTCTGTTAGTTTCCTGAGATTATTAGTCAGTATTAGTATAGTGGTAGTGTCCTCTTCCTTAGTTTCCTGAGATTATTAGTCAGTGTTAGTATAGTGGTAGTGTCCTCTCTCTCTGTTAGTTTCCTGAGACTATTAGTCAGTGTTAGTATAGTGGTAGTGTCCTCTCTCTCTGTTAGTGACCTGAGATTATTAGTCAGTGTTAGTATAGTGGTAGTGTCCTCTCTCTCTGTTAGTGACCTGAGATTATTAGTCAGTGTTAGTATAGTGGTAGTGTCCTCTTCCTTAGTTTCCTGAGATTATTAGTCAGTGTTAGTATAGTGGTAGTGTCCTCTCTCTCTGTTAGTGACCTGAGATTATTAGTCAGTGTTAGTATAGTGGTAGTGTCCTCTTCCTTAGTTTCCTGAGATTATTAGTCAGTGTTAGTATAGTGGTAGTGTCCTCTTCCTTAGTTTCCTGAGATTATTAGTCAGTGTTAGTATAGTGGTAGTGTCCTCTTCCTTAGTTTCCTGAGATTATTAGTCAGTCTTAGTATAGTGGTAGTGTCCTCTTCATTAGTTTCCTGAGATTATTAGTCAGTGTTAGTATAGTGGTAGTGTCCTCTCTCTGTTAGTTTCCTGAGATTATTAGTCAGTGTTAGTATAGTGGTAGTGTCCTCTCTCCCTCCTCATTTGGGTTTCTGTTGGATTACATGATTACATCTCATTAGAGAATGTGTTTGAAGTAGCCGCCTGCTGATACTATCTGCAACAGATAACAGGAGCTCCTCCTGGTCCTAACACTGATCTGTGTGTGTGTGTGTGTGTGTGTGTGTGTGTGTGTGTGTGTGTGTGTGTGTGTGTGTGTGTGTGTACTGTGTGTGTGTACTGTGTGTGTGTGTGTGTGTGTGTGTGTACTGTGTGTGTGTCCGTCCCCAGGCTGTCGTCGTCCAGGGCCCAGTGTATAGAGATCCCTACAGAGCGGCGTCAGGGGGCCCTGTCCCCGGGGTCAGCTATGGTGCGGAGTGTCAGTGCCTTTGACCCCATGGAGGAACCAACTCGACTCAGCCACAATGTACCCACTTCAGGCAGCCTGCCCAGCCGACTCAACGAAGCCAGCGTGAGACAGACCCCCAAAACACACATAATACTGTGTTCACACACACACACTTTCACACACACACACACACACTTTCACACACACACACACATTCACACACACACACACACACACACACATTCACACACACACACACACACACACACACACACACACACACACACACACACGCACACACACACACACACACACGCACACACACACACACACATACACACAAACACAAACACAAACACACACACACACACACACACACACACACACACACACACACACTCACACATACACATTCACACAAACACATACACATACACACTCACATTCACACAATCACACTCACACACACACACACACACACATTCACACACACACACACACACACACACACACACACACACACATACATACATACACATTCACACACACACACACACACACTCACACATACACACACCCATACACACATACACATTCACACACACACATTCATTCACACACACACACACATTCACACACACACACATACACACACATACACACACATATACACACATTCTTACTTGATTAACATTATGTATCTGTAGTGGTCGAGGACCACCCACAGCCTAACTTCTCAACTTTAACCCCTGACCCCTAACTTCTCAACTTTAACCCCTGACCCCTAACTTCTCAACTTTAACCCCTGACCCTTAACCCCCCCAGGACCCCCTGAGTGTTGATATGGAGTGGCGTCTCCACCACCCAGAACCAGTCACAGTACCCTACCTGAGTCCCCTGGTGCTGTGGAAGGAGCTGGAGTCCCTGCTGGAGAACGAGGGAGACCCTGTTATCACAGTGTCAGCCGTGGTGGACCACCATCCTATCATCTACTGGAACCTGGTTTGGTCCTTCAGACGTCTGGACCTGCCCAGCAACCTGCCTGGACTCATACTGACCTCAGAGCACTGTAACAGGGGATCTACGGTAGGGAACACTGTCTAAACATTCCCTGTCTATACACCTCACCGCTTATTCCCTGTCTATACACCTCACCCCTTATTCCCTGTCTATACATCGCACCCCTTATTCCCTGTCTATACACCTCACCCCTTATTCCCTGTCTATACACCTCACCCCTTATTCCCTGTCTATACATCTCACCCCTTATTCCCTGTCTATACACCTCACCCCTTATTCCCTGTCTATACATCTCACCCCTTATTCCCTGTCTATACATCTCACCCCTTATTCCCTGTCTATACACCTCACCCCTTATTCCCTGTCTATACACCTCACCCCTTATTCCCTGTCTATACACCTCACCCCTTATTCCCTGTCTATACACCTCACCCCTTATTCCCTGTCTATACACCTCACCCCTTATTCCCTGTCTATACACCTCACCCCTTATTCCCTGTCTATACATCTCACCCCTTATTCCCTGTCTATACACCTCACCCCTTATTCCCTGTCTATACACCTCACCCCTTATTCCCTGTCTATACATCTCACCCCTTATTCCCTGTCTATACACCTCACCCCTTATTCCCTGTCTATACACCTCACCCCTTATTCCCTGTCTATACACCTCACCCCTTATTCCCTGTCTATACATCTCTTCCTTATTCCCTGTCTATACACCTCACCCCTTATTCCCTGTCTATACACCTCACCCCTTATTCCCTGTCTATACATCTCACCCCTTATTCCCTGTCTATACACCTCACCCCTTATTCCCTGTCTATACACCTCACCCCTTATTCCCTGTCTATACACCTCACCCCTTATTCCCTGTCTATACACCTCACCCCTTATTCCCTGTCTATACACCTCACCCCTTATTCCCTGTCTATACACCTCACCCCTTATTCCCTGTCTATACATCTCTTCCTTATTCCCTGTCTATACACCTCACCCCTTATTCCCTGTCTATACATCTCACCCCTTATTCCCTGTCTATACACCTCACCCCTTATTCCCTGTCTCTACACCTCACCCCTTATTCCCTGTCTATACACCTCACCCCTTATTCCCTGTCTATACACCTCACCCCTTATTCCCTGTCTATACACCTCACCCCTTATTCCCTGTCTATACATCTCTTCCTTATTCTCTGTCTATACATCTCTTCCTTATTCTCTGTCTATACACCTCACCCCTTATTCCCTGTCTATACATCTCACCCCTTATTCCCTGTCTATACACCTCACCCCTTATTCCCTGTCTATACACCTCACCCCTTATTCCCTGTCTATACATCTCACCCCTTATTCCCTGTCTATACATCTCACCCCTTATTCCCTGTCTATACACCTCACCCCTTATTCCCTGTCTATACATCTCACCCCTTATTCCCTGTCTATACATCTCACCCCTTATTCCCTGTCTATACACCTCACCCCTTATTCCCTGTCTCTACACCTCACCCCTTATTCCCTGTCTATACACCTCACCCCTTATTCCCTGTCTATACATCTCTTCCTTATTCTCTGTCTATACACCTCACCCCTTATTCCCTGTCTATACATCTCACCCCTTATTCCCTGTCTATACACCTCACCCCTTATTCCCTGTCTATACACCTCACCCCTTATTCCCTGTCTATACATCTCACCCCTTATTCCCTGTCTATACATCTCACCCCTTATTCCCTGTCTATACACCTCACCCCTTATTCCCTGTCTATACATCTCACCCCTTATTCCCTGTCTATACACCTCACCCCTTATTCCCTGTCTATACATCTCACCCCTTATTCCCTGTCTATACACCTCACCCCTTATTCCCTGTCTATACACCTCACCCCTTATTCCCTGTCTATACACCTCACCCCTTATTCCCTGTCTATACATCTCACCCCTTATTCCCTGTCTATACATCTCACCCCTTATTCCCTGTCTATACACCTCACCCCTTATTCCCTGTCTCTACGTCTCCCTCCAGATATATTGAGATTGAGCTGGTGTGTGTGTGTCTCATATCTGTCTCTACGTCTCCCTCCAGATATATTGTCATTGAGCTGGTGTGTGTGTGTCTCATATCTGTCCCTGTCCGTCCCCAGGTCCCTCGCCACTGGATGTCAGAGGACAGTAAACACGTGTTGATCCAGATCTTATGGGACAACCTCAAGCTGCACCGGGATCTCATCCAGCCGTTCTACATCCTGTGGAACACACAGAGTAGGTTACAGTCTACAGCAGGTCCTGAAGCCGTCTCAGTGAAATGCATTAAGTCAGTCTATAGCAGGTCCTGAAGCCGTCTCAGTGAAATGCATTAAGTCATATTCTACAGCAGGTCCTGAAACAGTCTCAGTGAAATGCATTAAGTCAGTCTATAGCAGGTCCTGAAACCGTCTCAGTGAAATGCATTAAGTCACAGTCTACAGCAGGTCCTGAAGCCGTCTCAGTGAAATGCATTAAGTCACAGTCTACAGCAGGTCCTGAAACCGTCTCAGTGAAATGCATTAAGTCAGTCTACATCAGGGTCTGAAACCGTCTCAGTGAAATGCATTAAGTCACAGTCTACAGCAGGTCCTGAAGCCGTCTCAGTGAAATGCATTAAGTCACAGTCTACAGCAGGTCCTGAAGCCGTCTCAGTGAAATGCATTAAGTCACAGTCTACAGCAGGTCCTGAAACCGTCTCAGTGAAATGCATTAAGTCACAGTCTACAGCAGGTCCTGAAACCGTCTCAGTGAAATGCATTAAGTCACAGTCTACAGCAGGTCCTGAAGCCATCTCAGTGAAATGCATTAAGTCACAGTCTACAGCAGGTCCTGAAGCCGTCTCAGTGAAATGCATTAAGTCACAGTCTACAGCCGGTCCTGAAGCCGTCTCAGTGAAATGCATTAAGTCACAGTCTACAGCAGGTCCTGAAACCGTCTCAGTGAAATGCATTAAGTCACAGTCTACAGCAGGTCCTGAAGCCGTCTCAGTGAAATGCATTAAGTCACAGTCTACAGCAGGTCCTGAAACCGTCTCAGTGAAATGCATTAAGTCACAGTCTACAGCAGGTCCTGAAACCGTCTCAGTGAAATGCATTAAGTCACAGTCTACAGCAGGTCCTGAAGCCGTCTCAGTGAAATGCATTAAGTCACAGTCTACAGCAGGTCCTGAAGCCATCTCAGTGAAATGCATTAAGTCACAGTCTACAGCAGGTCCTGAAGCCGTCTCAGTGAAATGCATTAAGTCACAGTCTACAGCAGGTCCTGAAACCGTCTCAGTGAAATGCATTAAGTCACAGTCTACAGCAGGTCCTGAAACCATCTCAGCACCTTGTTTTATCAAGGAACAGATAAAGCCAAGTCTATATTTTACTGTGGTTTTAAGAAGAGCATATCTGTATGAATTGTGGATGTCTTGTAGCCTAACTTTGTAGCCTAGCTTTGTAGCCTAGCTTTGTAGCCTAGCTTTGTAGCCTAGCTTTGTAGCCTAACTTTGTAGCCTAACTTTGTAGCCTAGCTTTGTAGCCTGGCTTTGTAGCCTAGCTTTGTAGCCTAGCTTTGTAGCCTAGCTTTGTAGCCTAACTTTGTAGCCTAGCTTTGTAGCCTAGCTTTGTAGCCTAGCTTTGTAGCCTAACTTTGTAGCCTAGCTTTGTAGCCTAGCTTTGTAGCCTAGCTTTGTAGCCTAACTTTGTAGCCTAACTTTGTAGCCTAGCTTTGTAGCCTAACTTTGGCAGATGGAAGAGCTCTGAACCATGGGCAGCTATGTGGCAGCCATTTTGGATCTCTGTCTACTGAAAACCTGTTTTCGTTTTCTCTGTCCTCGGTTACTGTCCTCGGTTACTAATGTCTGGGAGCTAACAGGGGTCTGTTGTTCTCTCTGTTCTCTGTGTTTCAGGGCTTAATTGTGCTCTGTTGTTAGACAGTGAGTGTTCTGTTTAGGACTCGGCAGCCGAGTCTCTCTCCTTTGTCTCTCTCTGTGTGTCCTGTCTGCTCTTCTCTGCTTTGCTGCACCCTGTTTGTTCTCCTTGTCGTCGTTTTGGGGGAAAAACCTGTTTTCGTTTTCTCTGTCCTCGGTTTCTTTATGTGGTTGAAAATGCATCGCTTGTATTGCTGTTTTCCTCTTGGCTGACAGTCTTGGGAATTCTGTGGGCTGTCTTTGATCGACTTGTCTAAATGGTGTTGTTTCTAGAGTGATTCGTTTTCTTCAGTTCTTCCAACATTTTAATGTGTGTCTTCGTCTAGTTGGATCTCAAATACACTCCTGTATTATCTACTCCTGTATTTGAGAATGGGTTAGCATCTGTGTTTTACTGTGTGTGTGTGTGTGATCGGTCTTGCATACCTACGTGTGTGTGTGTATACGTGGACACGTTTGGTATATATGAAGTGTGTATTAGTGTAGCCTACATATCCATCTTTCTGACCCCTGACCCCTGCCTCCAGGTGTGGGCTACCCGTTGTGTCGTCCTGTGAGCGAGGCGGAGCGTCCGTTTGGGGAGGAGTTACTCCACAGCGTGGTCAAGAGCATCCAGAGGAACGACGTCTCTCGACCAATGGGACAGCTCCTACAGCTGCTAGGGCAGAGCCTGGGGGTCAAGAGGCAAAGGTCAGGGGTTACACATTGATGACACCATTGTCCATGGGGCATGTTCAGGAGGATGTAACGCTACTGAAACATTCAGATAGAAACGTTTCATGTAGAACTTAATTGTCTGCCAGGATAAAGAATCATCAGCTCTATTCGTCCTATTTCTATCTCTCTGCAACATTCAGAGCGCATCACTAAATGCCACTCGGCCATCGCTCATCCATATATTTATATGTACAGTTGAAGTCGGAAGTTTACATACACTTAGGTTGGAGTCATTAAAACTCGTTTTTCAACCACTCCACAAATTTCTTGTTAACAAACTATAGTTTTGGCAAGTCTGTTAGGACATCTACTTTGTGCATGACACAAGTAATTTTTCCAACAATTGTTTACAGACAGATTATTTCACTGTAAACAGAAGTTTACATACACTAAGTTGACTGTGCCTTTAAACAGCTTGGAAAATATAGCCAAAATATAGTCAAGAAAATGATGTCATGGCTTTAGAAGCTTCTGATAGGCTAATTGACATCATTTGAGTCAATTGGAGGTGTACCTGTGGATGTATTTCAAGGCCTACCTTCAAACTCAGTGCCTCTTTGCTTGACATCATGGGAAAATCAAAAGAAATCAGCCAAGACTTCAGAAAAAAAATTGTAGACCTCCACAAGTCTGGTTCATCCTTGGGAGCAATTTCCAAACGCCTGAAGGTACCACGTTCATCTGTACAAACAATAGTACACAAGTATAAACACCATGGGACCACGCAGCCGTCATACCACTCAGGAAGGAGACGCGTTCTGTCTCCTACAGATGAACGTACTTTGGTGTGAAAGGTGCAAATCAATCCCAGAACAACAGCAAAGGACCTTGTGAAAATGCTGGAGGAAACAGGTACAAAAGTATCTATATCCACAGTAAAACGAGTCCTATATCGACATAACCTGAATGGCCGCTCACCAAGGAAGAAACCACTGATCCAAAACCTCCATAAAAAGTCAGACTACGGTTTGCAACTGCACATGGGGACAAAGATCGTACTATTTGGAGAAATGTCCTCTGATCTGATGAAACAAAAATAGAACTGTTTGGCCATAATGACCATCGTTATGTTTGGAGGAAAAAGGGGGAGGCTTGCACGAACACCATCCCAACCGTGGAGCACGGGGGTGGCAGGATCATGTTGTGGGGGTGCTTTGCTGCAGGAGGGATTGGTGCACTTCACAAAATAGATGGCATCATGAGGCAGGGAAATTATGTGGATATACTGAAGCAACATCTCAAGACATCAGTCAGGAAGTTAAAGCTTGGTCGCAAATGGGTCTTCCAAATGGACAATGACCCCAAGCATACTTCCAAAGTTGTGACAAAATGGCTTAAGGACAACAATGTCAAGATATTGGAGTGGCCATCACAAAGCCCTGACCTCAAATCCTATATCAATTTGGAATGGGTCAAAATTCACCCAACTTATTGTGGGAAGCTTGTGGAAGGCTACCCGAAACGTTTAACCCAAATTAAACAATTTAAAGGCAATGCTACCAAATACTAATTGAGTGTATGTAAACTTCTGACCCACTGGGAATGTGATGAAAGAAACAAAAGCTGAAATAATTAATTATCTCTACTATTATTCTGACATTTCACATTCTTAAAATAAAGTGGTGATCCTAACTGACCTAAGACAGGGAATTTTTTACTAGGATTTAATGTCAGGAATTGTGTAAAAACTGAGTTTAAATGTATTTGGCTAAGGTGTATGGAAACGTCCGACTTCAACTGTACATATTCTCATTCACCCCTTTTAGATGTGTGTGTATTAGGTAGTTGTTGGGAAACTGATTTTACTGCACTGTCGGAACTAGAAGCACAAGCATTTCACTACACTCAATAACATCTGCTAACCATGTGTATGTGACCAATAAAATGTGATTTTGATTTGAGTCCGTTGGTGTAAATATAGCAAGGTTGGGAAAAAGGTTACGGTCAACATTAAGTATCATTAGCCCCTTTGATGTCAAAGACAGACAGATGTTCATGCTATCTACTGTAAGTAGTCTGCTAAATGTCCTCTGTAACATCTAACGTCCCTGTGCCCTTCCCTGTGCAGGAGTCTGTACAGAGACATCCTCTTCCTGTGTCTGGTGGCTCTGGGAAAGGACAACATTGACATCGGTAAGTCTGCGTTCATTGTGCTAGTAGTTTCAGAAGTACTGTAGTGTACTCGCAGCCAACTACTCTTCAGGTGCAACAAGGCACAAAAACGTCATCTAGAAGTCAACCCAGAAACGTCATCTAGAAGTCAACCCATACACGTCCTCTAGAAGTCAACCCATACACGTCATCTAGAAGTCAACCCATACACGTCATCTAGAAGTCAACCCATACACGTCCTCTAGAAGTCAACCCATACACGTCCTCTAGAAGTCAACCCATACACGTCCTCTAGAAGTCAACCCATACACGTCCTCTAGAAGTCAACCCATACACGTCATCTAGAAGTCAACCCATACACGTCATCTAGAAGTCAACCCATACACGTCCTCTAGAAGTCAACCCATACACGTCCTCTAGAAGTCAACCCATACACGTCCTCTAGAAGTCAACCCATACACGTCCTCTAGATAGAAGTCAACCCATACACGTCCTCTAGAAGTCAACCCAGAAACGTCATCTAGAAGTCAACCCATACACGTCATCTAGAAGTCAACCCGTACACGTCATCTAGAAGTCAACCCGTACACGTCCTCTAGAAGTCAACCCATACACGTCGTCTAGAAGTCAACCCGTACACGTCCTCTAGAAGTCAACCCGTACACGTCCTCTTGAAGTCAACCCGTACACGTCCTCTAGAAGTCAACCCATACACGTCCTCTAGAAGTCAACCCATACACGTCATCTAGAAGTCAACCCGTACACGTCCTCTAGAAGTCAACCCATACACGTCCTCTAGAAGTCAACCCATACACGTCCTCTAGAAGTCAACCCATACACGTCCTCTAGAAGTCAACCCATACACGTCCTCTAGAAGTCAACCCATACACGTCCTCTAGAAGTCAACCCATACACGTCCTCTAGAAGTCAACCCATACACGTCCTCTAGAAGTCAACCCATACACGTCATCTAGAAGTCAACCCATACACGTCCTCTAGAAGTCAACCCTTACACGTCCTCTAGAAGTCAACCCATACACGTCATCTAGAAGTCAACCCATACACGTCCTCTAGAAGTCAACCCATACACGTCCTCTAGAAGTCAACCCAGAAACGTCATCTAGAAGTCAACCCAGAAACGTCATCTAGAAGTCAACCCATACACGTCATCTAGAAGTCAACCCATACACGTCCTCTAGAAGTCAACCCATACACGTCCTCTAGAAGTCAACCCATACACATCCTCTAGAAGTCAACCCATACACGTCCTCTAGAAGTCAACCCATACACGTCCTCTAGAAGTCAACCCATACACGTCCTCTAGAAGTCAACCCATACACGTCCTCTAGAAGTCAACCCATACACGTCCTCTAGAAGTCAACCCATACACGTCCTCTAGAAGTCAACCCATACACGTCCTCTAGAAGTCAACCCATACACGTCCTCTAGAAGTCAACCCATACACGTCCTCTAGAAGTCAACCCATACACGTCCTCTAGAAGTCAACCCATACACGTCCTCTAGAAGTCAACCCATACACGTCCTCTAGAAGTCAACCCGTACACGTCCTCTAGAAGTCAACCCCTACACGTCCTCTAGAAGTCAACCCCTACACGTCCTCTAGAAGTCAACCCGTACACGTCCTCTAGAAGTCAACCCCTACACGTCCTCTAGAAGTCAACCCATACACGTCCTCTAGAAGTCAACCCATACACGTCCTCTAGAAGTCAACCCATACACGTCCTCTAGATAGAAGTCAACCCATACACGTCCTCTAGAAGTCAACCCCTACACGTCCTCTAGAAGTCAACCCATACACGTCCTCTAGAAATCAACCCGTACACGTCCTCTAGAAGTCAACCCGTACACGTCCTCTAGAAGTCAACCCCTACACGTCCTCTAGAAGTCAACCCATACACGTCCTCTAGAAATCAACCCATACACGTCCTCTAGAAGTCAACCCATACACGTCCTCTAGAAGTCAACCCATACACGTCCTCTAGAAGTCAACCCATACACTGTTGAATTCTCCTGCAGTGGACTGCGGAGTTGTCCTCCAGAAGGTCTTCAGTTTAAATGCCATTGAAATCGGTGTTGAACATCGATGTGGTGTAACTCGTCTCACTCTTTCTCCTCCCTCCAGATGCTTTTGACCGCGAATACAAGATGGCGTACGACCACCTCAGCCCCAACCTGGTGAAGCTGACGCACAACTGCGACCGTCCGCCCAGCGCTGGGGTCATGGAGTGTCGCAAGACCTTCGGAGAGCCCTACCTCTGACCCCTGACCCCTTTACCCCTGACGTTTCACCTCCTCCACCCGGCCAGCCAGTCCCCTCCGTCACTCGGCCAGTCACCTCCTCCACCCGGCCAGCCAGTCCCCTCCGTCACTCGGCCAGTCACCTCCTCCACCCGGCCAGTCACCTCCTCCATCCGGCCAGTCACCTCCATCACTCGGCCAGTCACCTCCTCCACCCGGCCAGCCAGTCACCTCCATCACTCGGCCAGTCACCTCCTCCACCCGGCCAGCCAGTCACCTCCTCCACCCGGCCAGCCAGTCACCTCCGTCACTCGGCCAGTCACCTCCTCCACCCGGCCAGCCAGTCACCTCCGTCACTCGGCCAGTCACCTCCTCCACCCGGCCAGCCAGTCACCTCCGTCACTCGGCCAGTCACCTCCTCCACCCGGCCAGCCAGTCACCTCCTCCACCCGGCCAGCCAGTCACCTCCGTCACTCGGCCAGCCAGTCACCTCCGTCACTCGGCCAGTCACCTCCTCCACCCGGCCAGCCAGTCACCTCCTCCACCCGGCCAGCCAGTCACCTCCTCCACCCGGCCAGCCAGTCACCTCCTCCACCCGGCCAGCCAGTCACCTCCGTCACTCGGCATAGCACAGCCGTGGGTAGCCCACATTAAGAGATCTTTTGTGTCCATGAAAAGCGCATGTATAAAAATCCATGTATTACAACGTTGGCTCTCCCGAAGAGGACTGAGGAGCTTTAAAGACGAGCTCAGGAATCCCTTTTAGAAAGACGTACAGAATGCGTGACGATGAGCTTGTTGACACTGCGATGTTTTGGGGTCATGTCCGTCACCTGTGAGAGATGTGACGGGGCTGACCAGAGACTAACGGAGCTGACCGACCAGGGGGTTATTATGTAGTCTGACCAGTCTCACAAAAGGGATGTTGTTGTTTTTATTTAAATCCCATCTCATCACCTGGTCGTTAGAGGTTCTGGACGCACCCCTCTGGATGGATGGAGATCATACTCAGTAACGTAACAACGGTTTCACACACCATGACGTCTTCTATTTCGGGGTACTTATGTTTTAAGAAATCTTGTACAAATTGTTACATAAAATACAAAATGTACTTTATATACGACAGTAGTAGTAGGGACCTTTTATAAAAAAATTAAAAACATTTGTATTATATAGTCATATATAGAGACTAATATTAGCAATATTTTACTTAACTTGAATTCTATTTATACAAAGTAAGACTTTTATTTATTTTAGTCTGTTTTATTTGTTTAGCTGGATGTACTGGCTTCGTGTCAGGGTGAAACATCTATTCCTCTCCTCCTGTGGTTGATGGATGTACTGGCTTCGTGTCAGGGTGAAACATCTATTCCTCTCCTCCTGTGGTTGATGGATGTACTGGCTTCGTGTCAGGGTGAAACATCTATTCCTCTCCTCCTGTGGTTGATGGATGTACTGGCTTCATGTCAGGGTGAAACATCTATTCCTCTCCTCCTGTGGTTGATGGATGTACTGGCTTCGTGTCAGGGTGAAACATCTATTCCTCTCCTCCTGTGGTTGATGGATGTACTGGCTTCGTGTCAGGGTGAAACATCTATTCCTCTCCTCCTGTGGTTGATGGATGTACTGGCTTCGTGTCAGGGTGAAACATCTATTCCTCTCCTCCTGTGGTTGATGGATGTACTGGCTTCGTGTCAGGCTGAAACATCTATTCCTCTCCTCCTGTGGTTGATGGATGTACTGGCTTCGTGTGAGGGTGAAACATCTATTCCTCTCCTCCTGTGGTTGATGGATGTACTGGCTTCGTGTCAGGGTGAAACATCTATTCCTCTCCTCCTGTGGTTGATGGATGTACTGGCTTCGTGTCAGGGTGAAACATCTATTCCTCTCCTCCTGTGGTTGATGGATGTACTGGCTTCGTGTCAGGGTGAAACATCTATTCCTCTCCTCCTGTGGTTGATGGATGTACTGGCTTCGTGTCAGGGTGAAACATCTATTCCTCTCCTCCTGCGGTTGATGGAAGTACTGGCTTCGTATCAGGGTGAAACATCTATTCCTCTCCTCCTGTGGTTGATGGATGTACTGGCTTCGTGTCAGGGTGAAACATCTATTCCTCTCCTCCTGTGGTTGATGGATGTACTGGCTTCGTGTCAGGCTGAAACATCTATTCCTCTCCTCCTGTGGTTGATGGATGTACTGGCTTCGTGTCAGGGTGAAACATCTATTCCTCTCCTCCTGTGGTTGATGGATGTACTGGCTTTGTGTCAGGGTGAAACATCTATTCCTCTCCTCCTGTGGTTGATGGATGTACTGGCTTCGTGTCAGGGTGAAACATCTATTCCTCTCCTCCTGTGGTTGATGGATGTACTGGCTTCGTGTCAGGCTGAAACATCTATTCCTCTCCTCCTGTGGTTGATGGAAGTACTGGCTTCGTGTCAGGGTGAAAGATCTATTCCTCTCCTCCTGTGGTTGATGGATGTACTGGCTTCGTGTCAGGGTGAAACATCTATTCCTCTCCTCCTGTGGTTGATGGATGTACTGGCTTCGTGTCAGGGTGAAACATCTATTCCTCTCCTCCTGTGGTTGATGGATGTACTGGCTTCGTGTCAGGGTGAAACATCCATCTCTCTCCTCCTGTGGTTGATGGATGTTAGAATGTTCTAGTAGTATTTACAGTGAGTAGTGTAACTGTATCTGCTACTGTATCACACTGATGTCCATCGTAAACTGAACTACGCTGGTTTGAAGTATTGTATCAGTGAGGGCATTCAAAGATTCACTCAAAACAACTAAAGTCGCTTTAAAACTGCCAAAATTTTGCGTTTAAATACTTCATTTCCGACGCACTTTACAACAGAATGTTGTTGTTGGCAAGACGTAAAGCCTGAGTGTGGATTGATTCGTTTGGTCAACAAAATATAAGTATCTATTACAGAAATACCCATACCGAGTTGAATACTTTGACGTTTACAAAACGGATTGACCACTGTTTCTGTTTCTAAAAGTAAATGTGCAACTGTAAAACAGACTTTGACATCGTTGGCACAACGTGCTGCATGAATCGGCTCCTCAGATATCAGTATTAATATCATTAAAGTTGGAGTAACTTTTAAAGTACCTTCAAGTTAAAGTTGGAGTAACTTTTAAAAGTACCTTCCAGTTAAAGTTGGAGTAACTTTTAAAAGTACCTTGAAGTTAAAGTTGGAGTAACTTTTAAAGTACCTTCCAGTTCAAGTTGGAGTAACTTTTAAAGTACCTTCCAGTTCAAGTTGGAGTACCTTTGAGGACCTCTGTGTACTGTTAAGAACATGTAGTTACCCTTTTGATATATGGAGGGAATATTGCTACACGACAGTAGGTTCCGTGTTTCGTGTCCTTTCATATTCACCTGTACGTGTGGGCCTCCCTTCAGGTGTTATAAACTGTGAATAGTGGGTTATGACAGGGAATTTACAAGGAACGTATGGGGTTGTTCAATAGTTTTGAGGTAACTGTCTGTTCCCCTTCAAAAACCTTTTATTTTATTTTAATTTATGTGTTTTTAGAACCAAAAAATAATCATCCAGAACAGTACGATGGTACAGTGTGTGTACTGAACAAAAATATAAACGCAACATGTAAAGTGTTGGTCCCATGTTTTCATGAGCTGAAATAAAAGATCCCAGAAATGTTCCACACGCACAAAAAAAGCTTATTTCTCTCAAATAATATTTTGCGCATAAATTTGTTTACATCTTCAATTTGTTTATCCTTTGTCAAGATAATCCAAATCAAGAAGCTGATTAAACAGCATGTTCATTACATAAGTGCACCTTGTGCTGGGGACAATTAACGGGCACTCTAAAATGCGCAGTTTTGTCACACAACAGAATGCCACAGATGTCTCACGTTTTGAGGGTGCGTGCAATTTGCATGCTGACTGCAGGAATGTCCAACAGAGCTGTTTCCAGAGAATTGAATGTTCATTTCTCTACCGTAAGCCGCCTCCAACGTTATTTCAGAGAATTTAGCAGTACATCAAACTGGCCTCACACCCGCAGACCACATGTAACCACGCCAGCCCAGAACCTCCACATCCGGCTTCTTCACCTGCGGGATCGTCTGAAGGAAGAGGGGTGCTGAGGAGTATTTCTGTCTGTAATTTTTAAAAACTTTTGTGGGGAAAAAATAATTCTGATTGGCTGAACCTGGCTCCCCAGTGGGTGGACTTGGCTTCCAAGTGGGTGGGCCTGGCTCCCCAGTGACTTTATTTTAATTGACTGATTCCCTTCAATACACTGTAACTCAGTAAAATCTTTGAAAGTGTTGCATGTTGCGTTTATATTTTAGGTCAGTCTAGTTCTGTTAGGAGATATAAGTCTAGAGTTGGGGTTCAGTAATAATGATTCATACCATTGATGTGTAGGTGAGTTGGGGTTCATTCCATTTCAATTCCAGTCAATTCTCTTCAATGCTTTTCAATTTGGAATTTGGTTTACTTTCGAAATTGACCCATTTGAAATGGAATTGAGCCCCTCCAGTCACAAGATGTATTTCCCAAACCGGAAGCCAGTTCTGTTCTGGTTTCTAACCCACGTTAAGGACGTCAGGCCCGACACAACGCACCGCACGTCCAATAACTCGATTCATCCTCAAACGTTTTAGATATGATCCTATGTCTATGTTCAGCTATATACTGTATACAATACACGTGTTCTGTGTTTCTTCCATACAAGGTACTATAGGAGTAACACCCTACGTTTGGGTTCGTTGTTCAGCAGCACAAATTAATGTTCAGTTGGCACATCACATGCAGTCAAAACCTTTTTGGGGGGGGGAAATGAAAAGAAGTGGTTGAAGTATCAGGACCTCGGTACAGTGGATATGATGACACAGCTGTTTATCCCCTGGCCTGTTATACTGATGATACCAAGTATCAGGACCTCGGTACAGTGGCTATGATTTCATAGCTGTTTATCCCCTGGCCTGTTATACTGATGATACCAAGTATCAGGACCTCGGTACAGTGGCTACGATGACACAGCTGTTTATCCCCTGGCCTGTTATACTGATGAAACCAAGTTCAGCCTTTGGCGATGTATTGTCTTCAGTTAATTTTACATCATGTCTGGTGATTTTATGTGCGGGGGGGGGGGGGGGGGGGGGTGTGCACCTGAACATAGATTATAATGCTTTCAGTTGTCTTGAGTGGACAACGACCGTTGAGTCCACTTGACCAGGTAAACACTTGAAAATCCTCCCAGGTTTAAAGTCCGCAGCAACATCTCTCTCGCCAGGGAAAATACTTCCAACTCAGCATGAAAAGTACCTTTACGACGTGATAATGTCCGTCCCCCCCCCTCTTTTAACAGATACATTAAACGCCTCTCCTGGCCGACTGCAATATAGACGGAAACGTCACCAGTCCGTCTTACCTAACGTGAGGCACGCCGGTGACCTCCAATTACAATGTAACAACAGACTGATGTCATTGGCTAGAAGAGGACCTTTTTGTCAAAGAAGGGTCCAATGAGAGCTGGCCACTTCAATGATTTGACAGCTGAGAGCACCGATCGCAGAATAGCGCTACTATGCAAACATGAAACGGACGTTGCTATTTTGAAAAGCTAAAGATTGTTACCAACAACCACAACTAAAGTGCTTAAGAGAGACCTGGACTGTCCCCCCCCCCCCCCCCCAAAAAAAAAAAAATATCACTCATGATATCAGCAGTGTGAACAGCTTTTAAATCGTTTAGCTGTCAATCTCTGCAGATGAAGGGCTCTAATTCAATCCGCGAGGCGGAAGTGTTCCTGATTGAGCAGAGAGACTGCATTGACGGTATGGCCGCTCCATGGGAAGTGACTTTTACATTCCCATCACAGAATCCGCTTCAGCTGTACAGACTGAATAGAGCTCTAGAAGGTTTTTAGTCGTTCTAGAAGGAAAATGTACAAACAAAAAAAAAATGTTTCGTTGTATTTAGGGTCAATGTATAATATTTGATCTGCTCTTTATATAGAGAAGACATTTTGTAAAAAATGTTCCTTGTGTTGTTTTACAGCTCTGTGTGACGGGTCTGTGGATCTGATGATGAGATTAATCATGTACTGTTGGACTGGATCTTTTTAGAGTTGTCTCAGACTGGAAATAAAATCACGTCTACCGTGGCCAATCGTGTGTGTTTCTACACTGGGATTAAATCACGTATACCGTGGCCAATCGTGTGAGTTTCTACACTGGGATTAAATCACATATACCGTGGCCAATCGTGTGTGTTTCTACACTGGGATTAAATCACGTATACCGTGGCCAATCGTGTGTGTTTCTACACTAAAACGACGCCCACAGCCTTGACGGCGAACGCCATCTTTGTGAACGCCGGCGAAAATGACGTTTGAGAGACACACTGTCAACAACACACTTTGTTGTATATATTTTTCTGATAAATACACCTTTTGATTGAATCCTGGCTTCAATTTCAAATGACCTCAGAACATTTGTTTTCACACAACATAATGAATTAACCAATCAACACTACACCTTGCATTGAATATTATTTTTTTTAAAAAGGATTTAATTGTACAACATATGGATAGTTTACTATACATCAATACATTCTCTTTGCATCCTTCTGACCCACACAAGTGTATTGCATACATACGTAACACATGACACACTACAATGCTGACAGTTAATGACATAATGGTACCATAGGGGGGTCGTGTAACTGATCTACACCATTCCTGGGTATTCTACACACTGAATCATTCACATGAAGAACTCAAAAGCTGCTGTACCTCTCTGCACCTGATAAACCGGGGGTTTTGTTTTTTTAACTCTAAAAGAAATGACTGTATTGACATTTATACACGGATGAACACTAAAATGGATGTGTGTTTGTGGTGTGGCTGGACAACGTCTACGATTACTGAGTCTCTCTTCAGGATTGTTGTGGACAGAGAACCTCTACTGCTGCACGTCAGTTCTGGTGAAGGAGACCAGCCATAGTCCAACCATGGAGGTGTCCACTGATTCAACAACACCTGGCTCAACACAGACAACACCATCCCCTCTGTGAACAGTAACACTAGGGGACCTCTAACCCCCCTGTACCGTGAATGTTAGTGACCGACAACGATACAGTTTTGGCGGTTATTATTTAAATGACTTCCTGACACGCCTCTTTTTTTTTCTCCCCTCCCTCCTCATTGTAGGATGATGTACTACAGTACCCATAATGCTCTGTACAGTACAACATATTCAGTTTCATCTTAGTTTAAAAACATTTTTTTTAAAGAAGACGTTCCTGAAGCTAACATAATGGTTGGGTGGACTGGGTTCCAAGTGGGTGGGCCTGGCTCCCCAGTGGGTGGGCCTGGCTCCCCAGTGGGTGGACTGGGTTCCAAGTGGGTGGGCCTGGCTCCCCAGTGGGTGGACTGGGTTCCAAGTGGGTGGGCCTGGCTCCCCAGTGGGTGGGCCTGGCTCCCCAGTGGGTGGACTGGGTTCTAAGTGGGTGGGCCTGGCTCCCCAGTGGGTGGACTGGGTTCCAAGTGGGTGGGCCTGGCTCCCCAGTGGGTGGACTGGGTTCCAAGTGGGTGGGCCTGGCTCCCCAGTGGGTGGACTGGGTTCCAAGTGGGTGTGTCTGACCTCTGACCTCAGATGGAGACGGGGCAGATAATAATACGGTCTTCCAGCATCACGCTGAGCACCAGAAACACGAAGTAAAGCATGAACATGGTGAGGCCCAGAACGCGGCTCATCTTCCACCGACACGCCGCGATGCTGACGATGACGAAGAGGAGCATGACGAAGAGGAGCACGATGGCACAGAACAGACCGTTGGAGTTCACCGCCACCGGTACGCCGCCTTGCATCGCCGAGAAGATCAACCATGGGACAGGCAGGCTGGAGTAATGTTAGGGAGGGGGGGGGGGGGGGGGGGGACAGACAGACAGACAGAGAGAGGAGGGGTGGAGGCAGAGGGATGTAGAGAGGGAGAGACAGAGAGGGGGGGGGGGGGGGGACAGACAGACAGACAGAGAGAGGAGGGGTGGAGGCAGAGGGATGTAGAGAGGGAGAGACAGAGAGAGGAAGGGTGGAGGCAGAGGGAGAGACAGAGAGAGGAAGGGTGGAGGCAGAGGGAGAGACAGGGAGAGGTAGGGTGGAGGCAGAGGGAGAGACAGAGAGAGGAAGGGTGGAGGCAGAGGGAGAGACAGGGAGAGGTAGGGTGGAGGCAGAGGGATATAGAGAGGGAGAGACAGAGAGAGGAAGGGTAGAGGCAGAGGGATGTAGAGAGGGAGAGACAGAGAGAGGAAGGGTGGAGGCAGAGGGATGTAGAGAGGGAGAGACAGAGAGAGAGGAAGGGTGGAGGCAGAGGGATGTAGAGAGGGAGAGAGGAAGGGTAGAGGCAGAGGGATGTAGAGAGGGAGAGACAGAGAGAGAGGAAGGGTAGAGGCAGAGGGATGTAGAGAGGGAGAGAGGAAGGGTGGAGGCAGAGGGATGTAGAGAGGGAGAGAGAGAGAGAGGAAGGGTAGAGGCAGAGGGATGTAGAGAGGGAGAGAGGAAGGGTAGAGGCAGAGGGATGTAGAGAGGGAGATACGGAGAGAGTGGAGGCATAGAGGGGGAGAGATATCACTATGGGGCTTTAGCTAACCCCATAGTGATATCTCTGTAGTTACAGTGGTCTATACTAACCCCATAGTGATATCTCTGTAGTTATAGTGGTCTATACTACCCCTATAGTGATATCTCTGTAGTTATAGTGGTCTATACTAACCCCATAGTGATATCTCTGTAGTTACAGTGGTCTATACTAACCCCATAGTGATATCGAAGATGTTGGATCCCACTGAGCTGGACACAGCCATGTCTCCCAGTCCTTTCCGGGCCACGATGACACTAGTGATGAGGTCAGGGATGGAGGTGCCCGCTGCCAGGATGGTCAGGCCCATGATCTCCTCTGAGATGCCTATGGTCTCACCCACCTAGGGAGACAACAGTCAGCCAGTCAACCAATCAGTCTCACCCACCTAGGGAGACAACAGTCAGTCAGTTTCACCCACCTAGGGAGACAACAGTCAGTCAGTCAACCAATCAGTCTCATCCACCTAGGGAGACAACAGTCAGTCAGTCAACCAATCAGTCTCACCCACCTAGGGAGACAACAGTCAGTCAGTCAACCAATCAGTCTCACCCACCTAGGGAGACAACAGTCAGTCAACCAATCAGTCTCACCCACCTAGGGAGACAACAGTCAGTCAACCAATCAGTGTCCCCACCTAGGGAGACAACAGTCAGTCAACCAATCAGTGTCCACACCTAGGGAGACAACAGTCAGTCAACCAATCAGTGTCCCCACCTAGGGAGACAACAGTCAGTCAACCAATCAGTGTCCCCACCTAGGGAGACAACAGTCAGTCAACCAATCAGTGTCCACACCTAGGGAGACAACAGTCAGTCACCCAATCAGTGTCCCCACCTAGGGAGACAACAGTCAGTCAACCAATCAGTGTCCACACCTAGGGAGACAACAGTCAGTCACCCAATCAGTGTCCCCACCTAGGGAGACAACAGTCAGTCAACCAATCAGTGTCCACACCTAGGGAGACAACAGTCAGTCACCCAATCAGTGTCCCCACCTAGGGAGACAACAGTCAGTCAACCAATCAGTGTCCCCACCTAGGGAGACAACAGTCAGTCAACCAATCAGTGTCCACACCTAGGGAGACAACAGTCAGTCACCCAATCAGTGTCCACACCTAGGGCGACAACAGTCAGTCAACCAATCAGTGTCCCCACCTAGGGAGACAACAGTCAGTCAACCAATCAGTGTCCACACCTAGGGAGACAACAGTCAGTCAACCAATCAGTGTCCACACCTAGGGAGACAACAGTCAGTCAACCAATCAGTGTCCCCACCTAGGGCACTAGTAATCAGTCGATACATATATCAAAATGTAATTTTGACAAATACGTAGCACATCCGTTATTCATCCTGAGTGTAGACGGAGGCCAGGATTCAACCAGATCAGCGTTAACCCACAATTACCCACGATAACCCACAATAACCCACGATAACCCACAATAACCCACGATAACACACGATAACCCACAATAACGCACAATTACCCACGATAACCCACAATAACCCACGATAACACACGGTAACCCACAATTACCCACGATCACACACGATAACCCACAATTACACACGATAACCCACAATAACACACAATAACCCACAATTACCCACGATCACACACGATAACCCACAATTACACACGATAACCCACAATAACACACGATAACCCACAATTACACACGATAACCCACAATTACCCACGATCACACACGATAACCCACAATTACACACGATGACCGACAATAACACACGATAACCCACGATTACACACGATAACCCATGATAACCCACAATAACCGTAGCTCATCATTGCTTTTTTTTATAGTGGGTGGGGTCAGAAGTGTTACTGCGTTGGAGTTGTCAAAACCCCAAGAGGCTCCCAACGTTATCCCTATCATTATCTCTATCAGTATCCCTATCATTATCCCCATCGGTATCCCTATCTTTAGACCTATCATTATCCTTATCCTTAGACCTATCGTTAGACCCTATCGTTAGCTCTATTGTTATATAATTATCCCTATCGTTATCCTTATCGGTATCCCTATCATTAGACCTTTCATTATCCCTATCGTTAGACCCATCATTAGCCCTATCGTTAGACCCTATCGTTAGACCCTATTGTTGGCCCTATCGTTAGACCCTATCGTTAGCCCCCATCGTTAGACCGATCGTTAGCCCCATCGTTAGCCCTATCGTTAGCCCTATCGTTAGGCCCTATCGTTAGCCCTATCGTTAGGCCCTATCGTTAGACCTTATCGTTAGCCCCTATCGTTAGACTCTATCATTAGCCCTATCGTTAGATCCTATCGTTAGACCCTATCGTTAGACCCTATCGGTAGACTGACCGTTAGACCCATCGTTAGACCCATCGTTAGACCCATCGTTAGACCCATCGTTAGACCCATCGTTCGTTAGACACATCGTTAGACCTATCGTTAGACCTATCGTTAGACCCATCGTTAGACCCATCGTTCGTTAGACCCTATCGTTAGACACATCGTTAGACCCCATCGTTAGACCCTATCGTTAGACCCCATCGTTAGACCCTATCGTTAGACCCTATCGTTAGACCCTATCGTTAGACCCTATCATTAGACCTTATCGTTAGACCCTATCGTTAGACACATCGTTAGACCCTATCGTTAGACCCATCGTTCGTTAGACACATCGTTAGACCTATCGTTAGACCTATCGTTAGACCCATCGTTAGACCCATCGTTCGTTAGACCCTATCTTTAGACCCCATCGTTAGACCCTATCGTTAGACCCTATCGTTAGACCCTATCGTTAGACCCTATCGTTAGACCCTATCATTAGACCCTATCGTTAGACCCTATCGTTAGACACATCGTTAGACCCTATCGTTAGACCCATCGTTCGTTAGACACATCGTTAGACCTATCGTTAGACCCATCGTTAGACCCATCGTTCGTTAGACCCTATCGTTAGACACATCGTTAGACCCTATCGTTAGACCCTATCGTTAGACCCCATCGTTAGACCCCATCGTTAGACCCCATCGTTAGACCCCATCGTTAGACCCTATCGTTAGACCCATCGTTCGTTAGACCCATCGTTAGACCCTTCGTTCGTTAGACCCATCGTTAGCAGCTGTGTTAAACTCAAAGACTAAAATGTGTGATGTTATTTTTATTTTATTAACTTTGAACCTTTATTTAACTAGGCAATCAGTTAAGTATACATTCCTATTTACAATGACGGCCTACCGGGGAACAGTGGTTTAAAGACAGTTTTTTTTACCTTGTCAGCTTGGGGATTCGATCTAGCAACCTTTCGGTTACTAGTCCACCCTCTAACCACTAGACTACCTGCTGGTTACTGGCCCAACACCCTAACCACTAGGCTACCTGCTGGTTACTGGCCCAACACTCTAACCACTAGGCTACCTGCTGGTTACTAGTCCAACACTCTAACCACTAGGCTACCTGCTGGTTACTGGCCCAACACTCTAACCACTAGGCTACCTGCTGGTTACTGGCCCAACACTCTAACCACTAGACTACCTGCTGGTTACTGGTCCACCCTCTAACCACTAGGCTACCTGCTGGTTACTGGTCCAACCCTCTAACCACTAGGCTACCTGCTGGTTACTGGTCCAACCCTCTAACCACTAGGCTACCTGCTGGTTACTAGTCCAACACTCTAACCACTAGACTACCTGCTGGTTACTGGTCCACCCTCTAACCACTAGGCTACCTGCTGGTTACTAGTCCAACACTCTAACCACTAGACTACCTGCTGGTTACTGGCCCAACACTCTAACCACTAGGCTACCTGCTGGTTACTAGTCCAACACTCTAACCACTAGGCTACCTGCTGGTTACTAGTCCAACACTCTAACCACTAGACTACCTGCTGGTTACTGGTCCAACCCTCTAACCACTAGGCTACCTGCTGGTTACTAGTCCAACACTCTAACCACTAGTCTACCTGCTGGTTACTGGTCCAACACTCTAACCACTAGGCTACCTGCTGGTTACTAGTCCAACACTCTAACCACTAGTCTACCTGCTGGTTACTAGTCCAACACTCTAACCACTAGTCTACCTGCTGGTTACTAGTCCAACACTCTAACCACTAGTCTACCTGCTGGTTACTGGTCCAACACTCTAACCACTAGTCTACCTGCTGGTTACTAGTCCAACACTCTAACCACTAGGCTACCTGCTGGTTACTGGTCCACCCTCTAACCACTAGGCTACCTGCTGGTTACTGGTCCACCCTCTAACCACTAGGCTACCTGCTGGTTACTGGCCCAACACTCTAACCACTAGGCTACCTGCTGGTTACTGGTCCACCCTCTAACCACTAGTCTACCTGCTGGTTACTGGTCCACCCTCTAACCACTAGTCTACCTGCTGGTTACTGGTCCACCCTCTAACCACTAGGCTACCTGCTGGTTACTGGTCCACCCTCTAACCACTAGTCTACCTGCTGGTTACTGGTCCAACACTCTAACCACTAGGCTACCTGCTGGTTACTGGTCCACCCTCTAACCACTAGGCTACCTGCTGGTTACTGGTCCACCCTCTAACCACTAGGCTACCTGCTGGTTACTGGCCCAACACTCTAACCACTAGGCTACCTGCTGGTTACTGGCCCAACACTCTAACCACTAGGCTACCTGCTGGTTACTGGTCCACCCTCTAACCACTAGTCTACCTGCTGGTTACTGGTCCACCCTCTAACCACTAGGCTACCTGCTGGTTACTGGTCCACCCTCTAACCACTAGGCTACCTGCTGGTTACTGGTCCACCCTCTAACCACTAGGCTACCTGCTGGTTACTGGTCCACCCTCTAACCACTAGGTTACCTGCCGTAATCTACACCTTCATTAGGCTGATCTACATCCTTGCTATTTTGTTTAATGATTTTCAATTTCGCTGTCATTATCTCTATATAGCCTGCCCTACACCTTCTCATTCTGAACTTCTAATATGGGGGAGATATAAGGATGGGTGTGGTTTCGTGACCATGGCAACAAGAGCAACAGCTCACTGATTTGACAGCTCCTACGTAGTTACACCTCCTAAATCGCCTAAACAAAAACAACCATAAGCTACAGGTCTGTCTGTTACCTCGGGCTTGTCTGTTACCTCGGGCTTGTCTGTTACCTCGGGTCTGTCTGTTACCTCGGGTCTGTCTGTTACCTCGGGTCTGTCTGTTACCTTGGGTTATCGCTGATCTGATGAAATCCTGGCCTGAGTCAAAGAAGCACTGGACTAATAGTTTCTAAACAAGATGGAAGTCATGTGATCTAAAAACCCAACCAGAGTGATACCTGATGTGCCCACCAGACCATTAGGTAGGAGAACACAGCGATCCACGTGATGGAACCAATAAACGTCATGGCAAAGTATTTTCTGGAAGCCTGAGGAAGAACTCACAGGAAGCTCATATCAGCATGACATTAGAAAGATATTTTGTGTTCTACATTTTGGCCACTTTGCAGGACACAAACACAGTACACAAAATGGCGTGAATGTAAAGACAGAGATGATAAAGACAGAGATGTTAAAGACAGAGATGATAAAGACAGAGATGATAAGATGTTAAAGACAGAGATGATAAAGACAGAGATGTTAAAGACAGAGATGATAAAGACAGAGATGATAAAGACAGAGCTGTAGGTGATATTTACCGGGTTGCGTACGTCGGGCACAGTGAGCCACAGAGGGAACACTATCGGTAGGAGAAAAAGATATGTGGCCTGTTTACGTCTGGTGTCTGGCCATTCTAACGACAGAGGTTCCTCGTTCTCTTCACCCTCTTCCTCTTCTTCCTCTTTATTTTCCTCATCGTCCTCTTCGTCTTCGTCATCCTCGTCTTCCTCATCCTCGCTCTCTTCTTCACTCTCGTCCTCCTCACCGCTGTCTGAGCCGTCGGACCCCCCTGCGCCCGCTGGCCCCTGGTCCTAGTGAAGAGGGAGGGAGAGAGGGTGAGAGAGAAGGGTCGTAGGGGTAGAGTAGTGTTATGAATTAACTCTCTCCTATCTCTCTCCACTCTCTCTCCTCTCGGTCTCCTCTCCAACTCTCTGTGTCTCTGACGGATCTGGTTTCTTCTCTCCCTCTCCTCTCTCCCCTCTCTCCTCTTTCTAATGTGTGTGTCTCTGACGGGCCTGGTTTCTCCCCTCTCCCCTCTCTCTACCGTCTGAGTCTCTGACGGGCCTGGTTTCTCCTATCTCCCCTCTCCCCTCTCTCCTCTCTCTACCGTCTGACTTTCTGATGGGCCTGGTTTCTCCTATCTCCTCTCTCTCCTCTCTCTCCTCTCTCTCCCCTCTCTCCTCTCTCTACCGTCTGAGTCTCTGACAGGCCTGGTTTCTCCTATCTCCCCTCTCTCCTCTCTCTCCCCTCTCTCCTCTCTCCCGTCTGAGTCTCTGACGGGCCTGGTTTCTCCTATCTCCTCTCTCTCCTCTCTCTCTCCTCTCTCTACCGTCTGAGTCTCTGACGGGCCTGGTTTCTCCTCTCTCCCCTCTCTCCTCTCTCTCCTCTCCTCTCTCCCGTCTGAGTCTCTGACGGGTCTGGTTTCTCCTATCACCCCTCTCTCTCCTCTCTACCGTCTGAGTCTCTGACGGGCCTGGTTTCTCCTCTTCTTTAGGTGTGGTCTGGGAGGTCGAGGGTTCGGCCTGCTCAGTCTTCTCAGGTCCAGCTGAAAAAAGACAGACACAAGACACAACCAATAAGCAACATGTCAGATGTTTACCTTTACATGTGAGTCATTTAGCAGACTCTCTTATCCAGAGACACTTAACAGTGGTGAGTCATTTAACAGACTCTCTTATCCAGAGACACTCCAGTAGTGAGTCATTTAACAGACTCTCTTATCCAGAGACACTACAGTAGTGAGTCATCTAGCAGACTCTCTGATCCAGAGACACTACAGTAGTGAGTCATCTAGCAGACTCTCTGATCCAGAGACACTACAGTAGTGAGTCATTTAACATACTCTCTTATCCAGACACACTACAGTAGTGAGTCATCTAGCAGACTCTCTGATCCAGAGACACTACAGTAGTGAGTCATCTAGCAAACTCTCTGATCCAGAGACACTACATTAGTGAGTCATTTAACATACTCTCTTATCCAGACACACTACAGTAGTGAGTCATCTAGCAGACTCTCTGATCCAGAGACACTACAGTAGTGAGTAATTTAACATACTCTCTTATCCTGACACACTACAGTAGTGACTGCATACATTTTCATTGGTACTGATCCCCTGTGGGAATTGAACCCACAATCCTGGCATTGGGAGTGCCATGCTCTACCAACTAAGCTACATGGTACATATGTTCAATGTAGGGGGAGCAGCATGTAAAGTAGGTGACCGTTCAGGGGGGGGGGGTGTCCCTAGGGGGAGCAGCAGGTAAGGTAAGTGACCGTTCAGGGGGGGGATGTCCCTAGGGGGAGCAGCAGGTAAGGTAGGTGACCGTGTGACTCCTAGTGTGGTGTGACTCCTAGTGGGGTGTGACTCCTAGTGGGGTGCCATGACGTTGCCCTCTTTGGGTACAGCGAGCACCACCCCCCTCTCTCTCTCTCCTACACCCAGGCTGCTGTGACTCGGTGTGGTGTGTTGATGTGACTCAGTGTGGTGTGTTGATGTGACTCAGTGTGGTGTGTTGATGTGACTCAGTGCGGTGTGTTGATGTGACTCAGTGCGGTGTGTTGATGTGACTCAGTGTGGTGTGTTGATGTGACTCAGTGCGGTGTGTTGATGTGACTCAGTGTGGTGTGTTGATGTGACTCAGTGTGGTGTGTTGATGTGACTCAGTGGGGTGTGTTGATGTGACTCCTAGTGGGGTGTGTTGATGTGACTCAGTGCGGTGTGTTGATGTGACTCAGTGTGGTGTGTTGATGTGACTCAGTGTGGTGTGTTGATGTGACTCAGTGGGGTGTGTTGATGTGACTCCTAGTGGGGTGTGTTGATGTGACTCAGTGTGGTGTGTTGATGTGACTCAGTGTGGTGTGTTGATGTGACTCAGTGTGGTGTGTTGATGTGACTCAGTGTGGTGTGTTGATGTGACTCAGTGTGGTGTGTTGATGTGACTCCTAGTGGGGTGTGTTGATGTGACTCAGTGTGGTGTGTTGATGTGACTCAGTGTGGTGTGTTGATGTGACTCAGTGCGGTGTGTTGATGTGACTCAGTGTGGTGTGTTGATGTGACTCAGTGCGGTGTGTTGATGTGACTCAGTGTGGTGTGTTGATGTGACTCAGTGTGGTGTGTTGATGTGACTCAGTGGGGTGTGTTGATGTGACTCCTAGTGGGGTGTGTTGATGTGACTCAGTGCGGTGTGTTGATGTGACTCAGTGTGGTGTGTTGATGTGACTCAGTGTGGTGTGTTGATGTGACTCAGTGGGGTGTGTTGATGTGACTCCTAGTGGGGTGTGTTGATGTGACTCAGTGTGGTGTGTTGATGTGACTCAGTGTGGTGTGTTGATGTGACTCAGTGTGGTGTGTTGATGTGACTCAGTGTGGTGTGTTGATGTGACTCAGTGTGGTGTGTTGATGTGACTCCTAGTGGGGTGTGTTGATGTGACTCAGTGTGGTGTGTTGATGTGACTCAGTGTGGTGTGTTGATGTGACTCAGTGCGGTGTGTTGATGTGACTCAGTGTGGTGTGTTGATGTGACTCAGTGTGGTGTGTTGATGTGACTCAGTGTGGTGTGTTGATGTGACTCAGTGGGGTGTGTTGATGTGACTCCTAGTGGGGTGTGTTGATGTGACTCAGTGCGGTGTGTTGATGTGACTCAGTGTGGTGTGTTGATGTGACTCAGTGTGGTGTGTTGATGTGACTCAGTGGGGTGTGTTGATGTGACTCCTAGTGGGGTGTGTTGATGTGACTCAGTGTGGTGTGTTGATGTGACTCAGTGTGGTGTGTTGATGTGACTCAGTGTGGTGTGTTGATGTGACTCAGTGTGGTGTGTTGATGTGACTCAGTGTGGTGTGTTGATGTGACTCCTAGTGGGGTGTGTTGATGTGACTCAGTGTGGTGTGTTGATGTGACTCAGTGTGGTGTGTTGATGTGACTCAGTGCGGTGTGTTGATGTGACTCAGTGTGGTGTGTTGATGTGACTCAGTGCGGTGTGTTGATGTGACTCAGTGTGGTGTGTTGATGTGACTCAGTGTGGTGTGTTGATGTGACTCAGTGTGGTGTGTTGATGAGACTCAGTGTGGTGTGTTGATGAGACTCAGTGTGGTGTGTTGATGTGACTCAGTGTGGTGTGTTGTTAGTCTGTAATAACTGGAAAGGTGGTACATGGATACAGACACCTGTTAATCTGTGCATTTGTCTCTGTTTTTGTGGTCCGTCCACCATGTCTGGATGGAGTTGTGCTTGTTGGGAACAGGGGTCGCGGTGGAGTTGATTTGGGTTCGTACCCTGTAATCATTGGGCCTCTCAGTGTGTGTGTGTGTGTGGTCTAATGAGGTCCTTCAGTGGTCCAGGCCATTACAGTCTCTCAGGGTTATGACAACCACAGGCTAAAGCGGCCTTAACACCGACCCAATCAACACTGAGATTAACATGCAGATGGGGCCCTGCGCGGCCTAAACACCGACCCAATCAACACTGAGATTAACATGCAGATGGGGCCCTGCACGTGTGTGTGTCAGAGGAAGAGGTCATCGTCTTTTTGATTCATGGCTCGTTTACCTTTAGTTACACCGTTTTTGGCATATGACATAGGCCTACAATATAATAATAATAATAATAGCCAGCAGCATACCACCCTGTCCACAGGGCAACATCTGATGACAAAGTATTCTGAGTCGGGGGAGCAGAATCTCGCAGGTTCCATGTGTTGTTGGTCATTAAGCAGAGCCGACCACCTTTGTTCTTAGCCAGAGAGATTCTGCTTCCTATCCACTCAGAAACCATGTGTTGTTGGTCATTAAGCAGAGCCGACCACCTTTTGTTCTTAGCCAGAGAGATTATGCTTCCTATCCACTCAGAAATCGGTAAAACCTGCCGGTTGTATATAATCCCTCTGGATGTCGGAGAAAAGTCTCAGAAAAACAAGAGTATGTTACAGGATCTGATGTCCCTCCGGAAGGAGATCCTCGCCCTGAGCTCGTCAAGTTGGTTCATTAATGATTGAACACTGGCGAGTAGAATGCTCGGTAATGGAGGATGGGTTGGCCGGCGTCTTAATCTCAGTAAAACCCTGCCACGTCTGCCTCTCCGTCAGCATCTTCTCTTCCTACTCTCCTGTAGGACTCCCAAGCAGCTCGGCACCTCGCTGAAGAAGCTAGTCCATTGTTTCGCCGTCTCAGAGAACTCGGGCAGACGGTGAGTACCCAGCGATTCGTATTCTAATAGTTCTACTCAGGTGTATATTGTGATGCACAAAACAAACTGATTAAGAAAATGTTTGGAAAACACACAAGAAAAATGTGCAATGTTTTGTCAGAGCGCGAGGTGAGACACCCTCTGTTGGCCCCGTTTTACCAGGAATACTTGGTCATTAAATGACACCCTTTTTCACCTTCTGAAAGTGTTCTCAGGGATCAACTCCATGGCTGTGTTCATCCAGCCCCAATCTGACACCAGGAAGGAGCTCCAAGATCTTCATTGGACCGTGAACAAACTGGAGACTGCATTCCCAGAGGCAGTGTTCATTGTTCTAGGGGACTTTAACAAAAGTAATTTGAGAACCGTGCTCCCAAATTAATTACCAACACCTCGACTGTCTAACTCGCGGAAATTCTACTCTTGACCACTGCTACACGTCTTTTCGACACGGGTATAAGGCCCTTTCCCGTCCTCCTTTCGGTAAAGCCAACCAGGACTCCATCCTGCTTCTCCCCGCCTACAAACAAAAACTCAAGAGGAAGTTCCTGTTGGCCAGGTCTGTACAGCATTGGTCCGTCCAATTAGAATTCACGCTCCAAGACTGGTTTGATCACGTGTGCTGGAATATGTTCTGGGTCGTCTCTGGAGATAACGTGAATAAACTCACCGACTCAGTCACCAGAGATATCGTTAATATATACGCCGACTCAGTCACCGGAGATAACGTCAATCTATACGCCGACTCAGTCACCGGAGATAACGTCAATCTATACGCCGACTCAGTCACCAGAGATAACGTCAATATAGACGCTGACTCAGTCACCAGAGATAACGTCAATATACACGCTGACTCAGTCACCAGAGATAACGTCAATACACACGCCGACTCAGTCACCGGAGATAACGTCAATACACACGCCGACTCAGTCACCGGAGATAACGTCAATACACATGCCGACTCAGTCACCAGAGATAACGTCAATACACACGCCGACTCAGTCACCGGAGATAACGTCAATACACACGCCGACTCAGTCACCAGAGATAACGTCAATATACACGCCGACTCAGTCACCGGAGATAACGTCAATACACACGCCGACTCAGTCACCGGATTAATCAGAAAATGCATAGATGACATGTTACCGATAGTGTACTTCAAAACGGTCTCGAATCAAAAAAAGTGAATGGACAGCAGCCTTCTATGAAAACTGAAAGAGAGAACTGCCAGGTGACCGGGGGAAATAGTTTGGTGAAACAGTACAAATACGACAGCCGCAGATTGATCAAGATGGCGACACACCGAGGCGTATGTGGCAGGGGCTCCAACAATAACAGATTACAAAAAGGAAGCTAGCTACATTGCGGTCACCAACACCAACCGACCAAAGGGAAGCTAAACACCTTTTTCTCAAGATTCGGTCACAATGACCCTGAGCTGCCGAGGAGAGTCCCCGATGACAATGTGGGCTATACACTCTAAGTTTCCACTAGGATTTACATCAACACACCACACTAGGTGTCACACCAACACACCCCACTAGGTGTCACACCAACACACCCCACTAGGAGTCACACCAACACACCCCACTAGGAGTCACATCAACACACCCCACTAGGAGTCACACCAACACACCCCACTAGGAGTCACACCAACACACCCCACTAGGTGTCACATCAACACACCCCACTAGGAGTCACATCAACACACCCCACTAGGAGTCACATCAACACACCCAACTAGGAGTCACATCAACACACCCCACTAGGAGTCACACCCCACTAGGAGTCACACCCCACTAGGAGTCACACCGTCACACCCCACTAGGAGTCACACCAACACACCCCACTAGGTGTCACATCAACACTAGGTGTCACATCAACACGTACAGTGAAGAAGGAAACCAAGAGCAGGACTGACAGCCATTGTTCTGTTACTGGATGTCACCTATAGGTCTGTTTCCATAGAGACTTACAACACTGTCACACAACATAAATAGTTTTTTTGATTTCAACTATAGATCTGGATCTCACCTATAGGTCTGGATCTCACCTATAGGCCTGGATCTCTCCTATAGGCCTGGACCTCACCTATAGGCCTGGACCTCACCTATAGGCCTGGACCTCACCTATAGGCCTGGACCTCTCCTATAGGTCTGGACCTCTCCTATAGGCCTGGACCTCACCTATAGGCCTGGATCTCTCCTATAGGCCTGGACCTCTCCTATAGGCCTGGACCTCACCTATAGGCCTGGACCTCACCTATAGGCCTGGACCTCACCTATAGGCCTGGATCTCTCCTATAGGCCTGGACCTCTCCTATAGGCCTGGATCTCACCTATAGGCCTGGACCTCACCTATAGGCCTGGACCTCACCTATAGGCCTGGACCTCTCCTATAGGCCTGGACCTCACCTATAGGCCTGGGCCTCTCCTATAGGCCTGGACCTCTCCTATTGGCCTGGACCTCACCTATAGGCCTGGACCTCACCTATAGGCCTGGATCTCTCCTATAGGCCTGGATCTCACCTATAGGCCTGGATATCACCTATAGGCCTGGACCTCTCCTATAGGCCTGGAGCTCAACTATAGGCCTGGACCTCACCTATAGGCCTGGACCTCACCTATAGGCCTGGACCTCTCCTATAGGCCTGGACCTCACCTATAGGCCTGGACCTCACCTATAGGCCTGGATCTCTCCTATAGGCCTGGACCTCTCCTATAGGCCTGGACCTCTCCTATAGGCCTGGACCTCTCATATAGGCCTGGACCTCTCATATAGGCCTGGACCTCTCATATAGGCCTGGACCTCTCCTATAGGCCTGGACCTCTCATATAGGCCTGGACCTCTCCTATAGGCCTGGACCTCACCTATAGGCCTGGACCTCACCTATAGGCCTGGATCTCACCTATAGGCCTGGACCTCACCTATAGGCCTGGATCTCACCTATAGGCCTGGACCTCTCCTATAGGCCTGGACCTCTCATATAGGCCTGGACCTCTCCTATAGGCCTGGACCTCTCCTATAGGCCTGGACCTCACCTATAGGCCTGGATCTCACCTATAGGCCTGGACCTCACCTATAGGCCTGGATCTCACCTATAGGCCTGGACCTCTCCTATAGGCCTGGACCTCTCCTATAGGCCTGGACCTCTCCTATAGGCCTGGACCTCTCCTATAGGCCTGGATATCACCTATAGGCCTGGATATCACCTGTAGGCCTGCCGTGTGTCCGTGTGTCCTGCTGTGTGTCCTGCTGTCTACCCTCCCGCTGGCTGTTGGGTTAACTCTATCCCTCAATGCAGTATGAGACATTGAGGATTACCACGTACAGCTGACTGTGAGCTGTTTAAAATGTCTGTGACCGTTTCTCATCAACAACAGGTTGGCATGTTTGCATCCCTCAAAGAGCTACAATGACCAAGAAATAGTGGAAACACGATAAAAAAGTACTTGTACATGCTACAGGGATAGTTGTGAGACACGTAACTTCATGTAAAGTAGCACGAAAAACATTCATGTGTAACAGTTAGACGCACATCCCTGCTGTGTGGCCTGCAGACAGCGGTACAGCTCTAACACAAAGCCTTACAGACAACGCCAAGACAAAGAGAACCCGTAACCAACGTAACGAGAACATACAAAACATAACGACAACATTTTTTTTATTTAATTTTACCTTTATTTAACTAGGCTAAGTCAGTTAGGAACAAACATCAACCCAAACGCAACGTGTATACAGAACGTTAACGAGAACATTCACAGAACATAACGACAACATCAAACCAAACGCAACGTGTATACAGAACGTTAACGAGAACATTCACAGAACATAACGACAACATCAACCCAAACGCAACGTGTATACAGAACGTTAACGAGAACATTCACAGAACATAACGACAACATCAAACCAAACGCAACGTGTATACAGAACGTTAACGAGAACATTCACAGAACATAACGACAACATCAACCCAAACGCAACGTGTATACAGAACGTTAACGAGAACATTCACAGAACATAACGACAACATCAACCCAAACGCAACGTGTATACAGAACGTTAACGAGAACATTCACAGAACATAACGACAACATCAAACCAAACGCAACGTGTATACAGAACGTTAACGAGAACATTCACAGAACATAACGACAACATCAAAACAAACGCAACGTGTATACAGAACGTTAACGAGAACATTCACAGAACATAACGACAACATCACAACCAAACGCAACGTGTATACAGAACGTTAACGAGAACATTCACAGAACATAACGACAACATCACAACCAAACGCAACGTGTATACAGAACGTTAACGAGAACATTCACAGAACATAACGACAACATCACAACCAAACGCAACGTGTATACAGAACGTTAACGAGAACATTCACAGAACATAACGACAACATCAACCCAAACGCAACGTGTATACAGAACGTTAACGAGAACATTCACAGAACATAACGACAACATCACAACCAAACGCAACGTGTATACAGAACGTTAACGAGAACATTCACAGAACATAACGACAACATCAAACCAAACGCAACGTGTATACAGAACGTTAACGAGAACATTCACAGAACATAACGACAACATCAAAACAAACGCAACGTGTATACAGAACGTTAACGAGAACATTCACAGAACATAACGACAACATCACAACCAAACGCAACGTGTATACAGAACGTTAACGAGAACATTCACAGAACATAACGACAACATCACAACCAAACGCAACGTGTATACAGAACGTTAACGAGAACATTCACAGAACATAACGACAACATCACAACCAAACGCAACGTGTATACAGAACGTTAACGAGAACATTCACAGAACATAACGACAACATCACAACCAAACGCAACGTGTATACAGAACGTTAACGAGAACATTCACAGACACTAACCAAATCAAGCACTAAACGTACAGATAACGTTGGCCTTACCTTTCCTCTGCACAGACACCTCCGTCCTGACCTCCCCATTAAAGGTTGTTGTTTCTAAATGGCAGAGATACGTTGGTAAAATGACCAGTTTACCACGGAGACACAACATATCCACCCGCTGCCTCGTGGAGAGTAATGTATGACGGAATATGAGCGTCATAGACACAACCGAAGTTACTGTACCACACAAACAAAACACAACCACTTCCCTCATAATATTGACTGAAAATGAGCTGAGCAGGCATAAATACTAGTATCCTCTTCTAGGGAAGAGTGAGATACAGTTCAGATGAAAACATCTATTTTGGAGTGATAGATAGTAGACAGAAGATGAACAGATACTCAGTAACTCTCGATAGGACAATGGAAGTTGTTGTGATAGATAGTAGACAGAAGATGAAGAGATACTCAGTAACTCTCGATAGGACAATGGAAGTTGTTGTGATAGATAGTAGACAGAAGATGAAGAGATACTCAGTAACTCTCGATAGGACAATGGAAGTTGGAGTGATAGATAGTAGACAGAAGATGAAGAGATACTCAGTAACTCTCGATAGGACAATGGAAGTTGGAGTGACAGACTGATGTCCTATGTACTAACAACGGAAACCCTTCAGAAGGGCTGGCATGAAGTGACAGTACAGGGTGACAACATGAGGAGGAGGTGACATGTTGACATCCCTCTTACCTTGTCTAACTCTCCTCTGACCAGGGCCTCTAACATCTCTGCTAAATCCCGTCTCTGGAATAAGGGGACGATGGAAGACACCATAGAATTACATATTAGAACTTGTTTAATAGGATCTCTGTAGGAGAGACATTCAGGTAGCCTCTGTATTTACCAGGTCCCCCAAGTCCCCTGACATCCAGAGCTGTGGTGTGGAGTAGCCATTAGAGCAGCGCTCTCCAAACCTGGTCCTGGGGGGAGACCCAGAGCTGTGGTGTGGAGTAGCCATTAGAGCAGCGCTCTCCAAACCTGGTCCTGGGGGGGAGACCCAGAGCTGTGGTGTGGAGTAGCCATTAGAGCAGCTCTCTCCAAACCTGGTCCTGGGGGGAGACCCAGAGCTGTGGTGTGGAGTAGCCATTAGGGCTGCGCTCTCCAAACCTGGTCCTGGGGGGAGACCCAGAGCTGTGGTGTGGAGTAGCCATTAGAGCAGCGCTCTCCAAACCTGGTCCTGGGGGGGAGACCCAGAGCTGTGGTGTGGAGTAGCCATTAGAGCAGCGCTCTCCAAACCTGGTCCTGGGGGGGGAGACCCATAGCTGTGGTGTGGAGTAGCCATTAGAGCAGCGCTCTCCAAACCTGGTCCTGGGGGGGAGACCCAGAGCTGTGGTGTGGAGTAGCCATTAGAGCAGCGCTCTCCAAACCTGGTCCTGGGGGGGGAGACCCATAGCTGTGGTGTGGAGTAGCCATTAGAGCAGCGCTCTCCAAACCTGGTCCTGGGGGGTAGACCTGATCCAAAAGCCTCTCAACACCTTGGTGCTACCTTACACTAGAGACTCGTGTTGTGTGAGAAGTGAAGAGCAGAGGTCAAGTCCACCTGTGTTCCTGGATTACAGGGACGTGACTGTTCTGTCCTCTACTGGAGTGACCTTCACTGAGTCCTCAGGCCACCAGGCAGCCAGACCTGTCCCCATGCAGCCTCCTCCCTCCCAGCACTCTCATCCTTAATCAGCTTTCAATACAGGCTAATAAAAGCTGGATAAGAGCCAGCCTCTGGCCGACCAATCTCTTTATCTCAATAGCACTGTCTCTAGGTCTCTCGTTGTACTGGACTGTGTGTGTCACTGAGCTAATGAGTCTGATGCTGCTGTGAAGCTAACAGTCTGATGCTGAAGGTGAAGCTAACGGTCTGATGCTACTGTGAAGCTAACAGTCTGATGCTGCTGTGAAGCTAACAGTCTGATGCTGAAGGTGAAGCTAACAGTGTGATGCTGCTAACAGTGTGATGCTGCTGTGAAGCTAACAGTCTGATGCTGCTGTGAAGCTAACAGTCTGATGCTGCTGTGAAGCTAACAGTCTGATGCTGAAGGTGAAGCTAACCGTGTGATGCTACTGTGAAGCTAACAGTCTGATGTTGCTGTGAAGCTAACAGTCTGATGCTGCTGTGAAGCTAACAGTGTGATGCTGCTGTGAAGCTAACAGTCTGATGATGCTGTGAAGCTAACAGTCTGATGCTGCTGTGAAGCTAACAGTCTGATGCTACTATGAAGCTAACAGTCTGATGCTACTATGAAGCTAACAGTCTGATGCTACTGTGAAGCTAACAGTCTGATGCTGCTGTGAAGCTAACAGTCTGATGCTGCTGTGAAGCTAACAGTCTGATGCTGCTGTGAAGCTAACAGTCTGATGCTGAAGGTGAAGCTAACAGTCTGATGCTACTGTGAAGCTAACAGTCTGATGCTACTGTGAAGCTAACAGTCTGATGCTGTTCTTTGAGAGAATAACAGGGTGAGCAGGTTTCTGTTTCTGTTGAAGCCCAGCACTAAAACAATTATTCAACAATATAACTCCTCGTGTAGTCATTTATGAGGGCATAGTGAATGTAGAAGGTCCCTGTGGCAGTAGTGAATATAGAAGGTCCCTGTGGCAGTAGTGAATGTAGAAGGTCCCTGTGGCAGTAGTGAATGTAGAAGGTCCCTGTGGCAGTAGTGAATGTAGAAGGTCCCTGTGGCAGTAGTGAATATAGAAGGTCCCTGTGGCAGTAGTGAATGTAGAAGGTCCCTGTGGCAGTAGTGAATGTAGAAGGTCCCTGTGGCAGTAGTGAATGTAGAAGGTCCCTGTGGCAGTAGTGAATGTAGAAGGTCCCTGTGTCAGTAGTGAATGTAGAAGGTCCCTGTGGCAGTAGTGACTATAGAAGGTCCCTGTGACAGTAGTGACTATAGAAGGTCCCTGTGGCAGTAGTGAATATAGAAGGTCCCTGTGGCAGTAGTGAATGTAGAAGGTCCCTGTGGCAGTAGTGAATGTAGAAGGTCCCTGTGGCAGTAGTGAATATAGAAGGTATATAGATAATATAGAAGGACTGTGTGTGTCACTGAGCTAATGAGTCTGATGCTGCTGTGAAGCTAACAGTCTGATGCTGAAGGTGAAGCTAACGGTCTGATGCTACTGTGAAGCAACAGTCTGATGTTGCTGTGAAGCTAACAGTGTGATGCTGCTGTGAAGCTAACAGTGTGATGCTGCTAACAGTGTGATGCTGCTGTGAAGCTAACAGTCTAATGCTGCTGTGAAGCTAACAGTCTGATGCTGCTGTGAAGCTAACAGTGTTATGCTGCTGTGAAGCTAACAGTCTGATGCTGCTGTGAAGCTAACAGTCTGATGCTACTATGAAGCTAACAGTCTGATGCTACTATGAAGCTACTAAGGTCCCTGTGGCAGTAGTGAATATAGAAGGTCCCTGTGGCAGTAGTGAATGTAGAAGGTCCCTGTGGCAGTAGTGAATGTAGAAGGTCCCTGTGGCAGTAGTGAATGTAGAAGGTCCCTGTGGCAGTAGTGAATGTAGAAGGTCCCTGTGGCAGTAGTGAATGTAGAAGGTCCCTGTGGCAGTAGTGAATGTAGAAGGTCCCTGTGGCAGTAGTGACTATAGAAGGTCCCTGTGGCAGTAGTGAATATAGAAGGTCCCTGTGGCAGTAGTGAATGTAGAAGGTCCCTGTGGCAGTAGTGAATGTAGAAGGTCCCTGTGGCAGTAGTGAATATAGAAGGTCCCTGTGGCAGTAGTGAATATAGAAGGTCCCTGTGACAGTAGTGGATATAGAAGATCCCTGTTGCAGTAGTGAATATAGAAGGTCCCTTTGACAGTAGTGAATATAGAAGGTCCCTGTGGCAGTAGTGAATATAGAAGGTCCCTGTGGCAGTAGTGAATATAGAAGGTCCCTGTGGCAGTAGTGAATGTAGAAGGTCCCTGTGGCAGTAGTGACTGTAGAAGGTCCCTGTGGCAGTAGTGACTATAGAAGGTCCCTGTGGCAGTAGTGACTATAGAAGGTCCCTGTGGCAGTAGTGACTATAGAAGGTCCCTGTGGCAGTAGTGACAAGGCCATCAGACTGTTAAACAGCCATCACTAACATAGAGAGGCTGCTGCCAACATACTGACTCAAATCTCTGGCCACTTAAATACATGGACATAATAAAGGTTTCACTAGTCACTTTAAATAACGCCACTTTAATCATGTTTACATACCCTACATTACTCATCTCATATGTATATACTGTACTCTACACCATCTACTGCATCTTGCCTCTGCCGTTCGGCCATCTCTCATCCACATATTCTTATTCATCCCTTTACATTATGTGTGTATAAGGCAGTTTGTTGTGAATTTGTTAGAATACTTGTTAGATATTACTGCACAAGCATTTCGCTACACTCGCGTTAACATCTGCTAACCATGTGTATGTGACCAATAAAGTTTAATTTGATTTGAATAGACATAATACATGGTTCAGTAGCTCCTCCCAGGAGGCATAGCTTCCTGGTCCCTGGTACTGTACAGGAAGGACAATAGTTTAGGACCATTATTTAGGACCATAGATTAGGACCATAGATTAGAACCATAGTATAGGACCATAGATTCGCACCATAGATTAGGACCATAGATTAGGACCATAGATTAGGACCATAGTTTAGGACCATAGATTCAAACCATAGTATAGGGCCATAGTATAGGACCATAGATAAGGACCATAAATTAGGACCATAGATTAGGACCATAGACTCGTACCATAGATAAGGACCATAGATTAGGACCATAGATTAGGACCATAGATTAGGACCATAAGGGTCCCTGTAATAATAAAGACTGATATAAAGTCCAGTACCTTCTCCCAGTGGGTCCAGTGTGTGGATCATCAGCTGGAAGATGGTGTTTCTGTTGGTGCTGTTGTGGAGAGACGCATTACTGCCTCCTCTCTGGAGAGTGGGCTTCACCTGGGACATAACAAACACACCACACACACACACACACAGGGTTGAAGCCACGGCAGATCACGCCAGGTTACATTCAGGTAAAGACCTCTTTTTGCTGGTCACTTAAATGACATCTAAAAAAAATGTAAAAAAATATAAACTATTTTACAATCAGTACACAACCTCATCATGACATCACAATCAAAGAGTGTTGAGACCTTCAGTTTTTCTCTGTCTCTCTTCTGGGGTGAGTCTTGAGGTTGTGGTTTGGGTTCTGGTGAAACATTGTTTTGAGGTGGATCAGGTGATGGATGTCCACTGTTCTGCTGTAAATACAGGAATACTTTAGTACACGTTCACAATAGGAACCAGAGAGAGGAGAAAAGGCAGACTGTTAAAGAACTACTCCAGTGGGCTAAATATACTGAATGGCTTTTACATGGTCAGGTTGTATTCTGATTGTAAAAAGGAAAGTCTGTTTTTTGTAGTCCAGAAAAAAGTATGTTGTTTTAACCAGAAAAGAATGTCTTTATGAAATCCCATGCCAACATTTGCCCAGCTGGGTAGAGGATGCATAATGGGTGTCTACTGAAGACAGGATCAGCCAAAAACAGGATTAGCCTAGTGGTTAGAACGTTGGACTAATTACCGGAAGGTTGCAAGTTCAAATCCCCGAGCTGACAAGGTACAAATCTGTCGTTCTGCCCCCTGAACAAGGCAGTTAACCCACTGTTCCTAGGCCGTCATTGTAAATAAGAATTTGTTCTTAACTGACTTGCCTAGTTAAATAAAATAAAAATATAACAACAGTGATATTAGTGAGAACAGGTAACTGCCAAAATAAAGGAGAACAGCAACATAAAGTGTTTTAACAGGGCGTTGAGCCAGAACAGCTTCAATGGCATAGATTCTACAGGTGTCTGGAAGTCTACTGGAGGGATGTGACATCATTCTTCCACCAGAAAATTCCATAATGTGGTGTTTTGTTGATGGTGGTGGAAAACACTGTCTCAGGACCCACTCCAGAATCTCCCACACAGTGCATTCCCGAGTGGTGCAGCGGTCTAAGGCACTGCATTGCTTAGGGGCGTCACTACAGACCCGGGTTCGATCCGGGGCTGTAATCACAACCAGCCGAGATCGGGAGTCCCAAAGGGTGGAGCACAATTGGCCCAGCGTCTTCCGGGTTAGGGGAGGGTTTGGCCGGGGTAGGCAGTCATTGTAAATAAGAATTTGTTCTTAACTGACTTGCCTACTGACTTGCCTATAAAAATAAGTATTCAGGTCCCTTGACTTTTCCCACATTTTGTTACGTCACAGCCTTATTCTAAAATTGATTAAATTAAAAAAAATCCTCAATTTACACAAAACACCCTAAAATGAAAAAGCAAAAACAGGTTTTTAGAAATATTGTCAAATTTATTAAAAATAAAAAAACAGGAATACCAGAACAGAAAGTATTCAGACCCTTTGCTATGAGACTCCAAACTGAGCTCAGGTGCATCCTGTTTCCATTGATCATCCTTGAGATGTTTCTACAACTTGATTGGAGTCCACCTGTGGTCAATTCAATTGATTGGACATGATTTTGGAAAGGCACACACCTGTCTATATAAGGTCCCACAGTTGACAGTGCATGTCAGAGAAAAAAACCAAGCCATTGAGGTTGAAGGAATTGTCCGTAGAGCGCCGAGACAGGATTGTGTCGAAGCACAGAACTGGGGAAGGTTACCAAAAAATGTCTGCAGCATTGAAGGTCCCCAAAAATACAGAGGCCTCCATCAATCTTAAATGGAAGAAGTTTGGAACCACCAAGATTCTTCCTAGAGCTGGTCGCCTGGCCAAACTAAGCAACCTGGATGAGAAGGGCCTTGGTCAGGGAGGTGACCAAGAACCCGATGGTCACTCTGATAGAGCTACAGTGTTCCACTGTGGAGATGGTAGAACCTTCCAGAAGGACAACCATCTCTGCAGCACTCCACCAATCAGGCCTTTATGCTAGAGTGGCCAGACGGAAACCAATCCTCAGTAAAAGGCATGTGACAGCCCGCTTGGAGTTTGCCAAAAGGCACCTAAAGGACTCAGATCATGAGTAACAAGATTCTCTGGTCTGATGAAACCAAGATTGAACTCTTTGGCCTGAATACTGGAGGAAACTTGGCACCATCCCTATAGTGAAGCATGGTGGTGACAGCATCATGCTGTGGGGATGTGTTTTAGCGGCAGGGACTGGGAGACTAGTCAAGATCGAGGGAAAGATGAACGGAGCAAAGTACAGAGAGATCCTTGATGAAAACCTGCTCCAGAGCGCTCAGGACCTCAGACTGGGGTGAAGGTTCACCTTCCAACAGGACAACGTCCCTAAGCACACAGATAAGACAATGCAGGAGTGGCTTCGGGACAAGTCTCTGAATGTCATTGAGTGGCCCAGCCAGAGCCTGGACTTGAACCCGATCGAACATCTCTGGAGAGACCTGAAAATAACTGTGCATCCACCTGATAGAGCTTGAGAGGATCTGCAGAGAAGAATGGGAGAAAATCCCCAAATATAGGTGTACCAAGCTTGTAGCGTCATACCCAAGAAGACTCGAGGCTGTAATCGCTGCCAAAGGTGCTTCAACAAAGTACTGAGTAAAGGGTCTGAATACTAACATTTCTAAAAAACAGTTTTTGCTATGTCATTATGTGGTATTGTGATGTCATTATGTGGTATTGTGATGTCATTATGTGCTATTGTGACGTCATTATGTGCTATTGTGATGTCATTATGGGGTATTGTGATGTCATTATGTGGTATTGTGTGTAGATTGATGAGGGGGAAAAAAACAATTGAATCCATTTTAGAGTAAGGCTGTAACGTAACAAAATGTGGAAAAAGTCAATGGGTCTGAATACTTTCTGAATGCACTGTAAGTGTTCAATTGGGTTGAGATCTGGTGACTGAGATGACCATGGCATATTGTTTACATCGTTTTCATGCTCATCAAAGCATTCAGTGATCACTCGTGCCCTGTGGACGGGGGCACCGCCATCCCATAGGGGCATAGCCATGGTAACCAAAATAATGGTCTGCCCAGCATTTTATACATGACCCTAAGCATGATGGGATGTTAATTGCTTAACTAACTCAGGAACCACACCTGTGTGGAAGCACCTGCTTTCAATATAATTGATATCCCTCAAGTGTTTCCATTATTCTGGCAGTTACATGTACTTGTTTGTTGATAGGTTCAAAAGTACTGATGGTAGCACCCTGGATACACTACTACAAGTGCCTTAGTCCTGATAGGTTCAAAAGTACTGATGGTAGCACCCTGGATACACTACTTCAAGTGCCTTAGTCCTGATAGGTTCAAATATACCTACTGGGGTTCTATGAGTTGCCTACAACAGTATAAACCGTGTACTTGCATGTCATTTTCTTAGCAATCCCACACCAACCATCATACTAATGGGGATCCCCATTAGTTCCTGCCAAGGCAGCAGCTACTCTTCCTGGGGTTTATTATGGATCCCCATTAGTTCCTGTCAAGGCAGCAGCTACTCTTCCTGGGGTTTATTATGGATCCCCATTAGTTCCTGCCAAGGCAGCAGCTACTCTTCCTGGGGTTTATTATGGATCCCCATTAGTTCCTGTCAAGGCAGCAGATACTCTTCCTGGGGTTTATTATGGATCCCCATTAGTTCCTGCCAGGGCAGCAGCTACTCTTCCTGGGGTTTATTATGGATCCCCATTAGTTCCTGCCAAGGCAGCAGCTACTCTTCCTGGGGTTTATTATGGATCCCCATTAGTTCCTGTCAAGGAAGCAGCTAGTCTTCCTGGGGTTTATTATGGATCCCCATTAGTTTCTGCCAAGGAAGCAGCTACTCTTCCTGGGGTTTATTTTGGATCCCCATTAGTTGCTGCCAAGGAAGCATATACTCTTCCTGGGGTTTATTATGGATCCCCATTAGCTGTTGCCAAGGAAGCAGCTACTCTTCCTGGGTTTTATTATAGATCCCCATTAGCTGTTGCCAAGGAAGCAGCTACTCTTCCTGGGGTTTATTATGGGTCCCCATTAGCTGTTGCCAAGGAAGCAGCTACTCTTCCTGGGGTTTATTATGGATCCCCATTAGCTGTTGCCAAGGAAGCAGCTACTCTTCCTGGGGTTTGTTATGGATCCCCATTAGCTGTTGCCAAGGAAGCAGCTACTCTTCCCGGGGTTTATTATGGATCCCCATTAGTTCCTGCCAAAGCAGCAGCTACTCTTCCTGGGGTTTATTATGGGTCCCCATTAGCTGTTGCCAAGGAAGCAGCTACTCTTCCTGGGGTTTATTATGGATCCCCATTAGCTGTTGCCAAGGAAGCAGCTACTCTTCCTGGGGTTTATTATGGATCCCCATTAGCTGTTGCCAAGGAAGCAGCTACTCTTCCTGGGGTTTATTATGGATCCCCATTAGCTGTTGCCAAGGAAGCAGCTACTCTTCCTGGGGTTTATTATTGATCCCCATTAGCTGTTGCCAAGGAAGCAGCTACTCTTCCTGGGGTCCAAACACATTAAAGCACTTAATACACACATAAAACTAAAGATAAAACAGTACATCATATAACATTATAACGTCACTACATATCTACAATACATAATGTATAACACCACCATACAACAATATTACGACGTATGTGTTGATGGGTTCTGATTTCTAAACGTGAAATATGAAATATCCTTATTCGTGTCACTGAGGGAGAGAGGGGAATGTAGAACGTTTACATTAAGTCAGGATATGTTATTGTTAGTCATCAGGGATCCTATGGGAGGAGGAAGAGACACAGTCTGGTACAAGTCAACATGGCAGCCGTGGGGAGGAGTGAGGAATTTGGGCGGAGGTCTTGGTTAGATGAAGAAGAAGAACAAATGTTTTAGAACTCTTACTTACTTTATTAAAATATATATATATATATATATATATATATATATATATATATATATATATATATATATATATATATATAAACTATTTTCTACATTGTAGAATAATAGTGAAGACATCAAAACTATGAAAAAACACATATGGAATCATGTAGTAACCAAAAAAGTGTTAAACAAATGAAAATATATTTGAGATTCTTCAAAGTTTCCCTTTCCCTTGATGTCAGCTTTGCACACTCTTAGCATTCTCACAACCAGCTTCACCTGGAATGCTTTTCCAACAGAGTTGGAAATATGTTCCCACATATGCTGAGCACTCGTTGGCTGCTTTTCCTTCACTCTGTGGTCCGACTCATCCCAAACCATCTCAATTTGGTTGAGGTCGGGGGATTGTGAAGGCCCGGTCATCTGATACAGCACTCCGTCACTCTCCTTTTCGGTAAAATAGCTCTTCCACAGCCTGGAGGTGTGTTGGGTCATTGTCCTGTTGAAAAACAAATGATAGTCCCACTAAGCCCAAACCAGATGTGATGGCGTATCGCTGCAGAATGCTGTGGTAGACATGCTGGTTAAGTGTGCCTTGAATTGTAAATAAATCATAGACAGTATCACCAGCAAAGCACGCCCACACCATCACACCTCCTCCTCCATGCTTCATGGTGGGAAATACACATGCAGAGATCATCTGTTCATCCACACCGCGTCTCACAAAGACACGGCGGTTGGAACCAAAATTTTCCAGTTTGGACTCCAGTCCAAAGGACAGATTTCCACCGGTCTAATGTCCATTGCTCGTGTTTCTTGGCCCATGCAGGTCACTTCTTCTTATTGGTGTCCTTTAGTAGTGGTTTCTTTGCAGCAATTCGACCTTGAAGGCCTGATTCACACGGTCTCCTCTGAACAGTTGATGTTGAGATGTGTCTGTTACTTGAACTCTATGAAGCATTTATTTAGGCTGCTATTTCTGAGGCTGTTAACTCTAATGAACGTATCCTCTGCAGCAGAGGTAACTCTGGGTCTTCCTTTCCTGTGGCGGTCCTCAAGAGAGCCAGTTTCATCATAGCGCTTGATGGTTTTTGCGACTGCACTTGAAGAAACTTGAAAGAGTCTTAAAGTAATGATGTACTGTCGTTTCTCTTTGCTTATTTGAGCTGTTGTTGCCATAATATGGACTTGGTCTTTTACTAAATAGGGCTATCTTCTGAATACCACCCCTACCTTGTCACAACACAACTGATTGGTTCAAACTCATTAAGAACTAAAGAAATCCCACAAATTAAGTTTTAAGAAGGCACACCTGTTAATTGAAATGTATTCCAGGTGACTACCTCATGAAGCTGGTTGAGAGAATGCCAAGAGTGTTCAAAACTGTCATCAAGGCAAAGGGTGGCTATTTGAAGAATCTCAAATATAAAATATAATTTGATTTGTTTAACACTTTTTTTTGGTTACTACATGAGTCCATATGTGTTATTTCATAGTTTTGACGTCTTCACTATTATTCTACAATGTAGAAAATAGAAAATGTAAAGAAAAACCCTTGAATTAGTAGGTGTTTCTATTCTTAGGTAGGGGAATGACTTTAGCTTCCCTCCAGCCCTGAGGGCACACACTTTCTAGTAGGCTTAAATTGAAGATATGGCAAATAGGAGTGGTAATATCGTCCTCTGTTGTCCAGTTGACACCCTATTGCAATTTGGGACGCAACCTGTAAAAATGATGAGCATATAAATCATATTCAACCATTTCTCTGCTGAAAAAAAACGAAAAGACAACCCAGATGCTTTACAGAATGACTTAAGACACCCAGGACTAGCAGGGGTGAATCTCTAGGTCCCAAATGGCACCCAATTCCATTTATAGTGCACTACTTTAGACCAGGGCCTTATAGAGGGTAGGGAGTAGGGAGCCATCTGGGTATCCATCAGCCTAGATGTGAAGGGCTGTCAAATGCCCCAATTGACCCAAGACATTCAATTAGTGCCACGCTTCCACACTCATCAGCACCTGATTGCAGGAGTGTTGTCCTGAGTGTGTGTTGTAGTGTGTGTTGTAGTAGTGTGTGTTGTAGTGTGTGTTGTAGTGTGTGTTGGTGTGTTGGTGTGTTGGTGTGTTGGAGAGTGTGTGTTGGTGTGTTGGAGGGTGTGTG